>NC_073272.2:145195000-145500000 GCF_029289425.2 Pan paniscus
ATTATTTACCCAAAAGTCATTCAGGAGCAGGTTGTTTAACTTCCATGTAATTATGTGATTTTGAGCTACTTTCTTCGTCTTGATTTCTATTTTTATTGCATTGTGGTCTCAGAGAGTGGTTGGTAGATTTTGGGTCTTTTTCATTTGCTGAGGATTGTTTTATGTCCGATTATTTAGTCTATTTTAGAGTATTTGCCATGTGGCAATGAGAAGAATGTGTCTTCAGTTGTTTTGGAGTGGAGAGACCTGTAGATGTCTATCAGGTCCATTTAATCCAGTGTTGAGTTCCAGTCCTGAATATCTTTGTATTCTGCCTTGATGATCTCTCTAATACTGTCTGTCATGTGTGGAAGACTCCCACTATTATTGTGTGGGAGTCCAAGTCTCTTTGAAGGTCTCTAAGAACTTGCTTTATCAATATGGGTGATCCAGGTGCATATATATTTAGGATAGTTATGCCTTCTTGTTAAATTGAACCCTTTACCATTGTGTAATAACATTATTTGTCTTCTTTGATCTTTGTTGGTTTCAAGTCTTTTTCATATGAAATTAAGATTGCAACTCCTGCTTTTTTGTTTTCTGTTTTCTTGGTAGATTTTTCTCCATGCCTTTATTTTGAGCCTATGAGTGTAACTGCATGTGAGATGGGTGAGAAAAGGCACAGAGTGACAATCTGGATGAAGAAGCAAGGCCCAATGGTATGCTGAGCCTTGCTTCTTTATCCAGATTGTCACTCTGTGCTTTTTAATTGGGGGCATTTAGCCCATTTACATTCAAAGTTAATATTAATATGTGTGAATTTGATCCTGTCATCATATGGCTTGATAGTTATTATGCAGACTTGTTTTTGTGATTGCTTTATAGTGTCACTGTTCTGTGTACTTAAGTGTGCTTTTGTAGTGGCTGGTAATGGTCTTTCCTTTCCATATTTAGTGCTTCTTTGAGGAGCTCCTGTAAGGCAGGTCTGGTGGTAATTAATTCTCTCAGCATTTTCTTGTCTGTTAAGGCTCTTATTTCTTCTTTGCTTTTGAAGCTTAGTTTGGCCGGACATAAAATTCTTGGCTGGAATTCCTTTTCTTTAAGAATGCTGGACACAGGCCCCCAATCTCTTCTGGCTTACAGGGTTTCTGCTGAGAGGTCTGCTGTTAGTCCAATGGGTTTCCTTTTTTAGGTGACGTCTCCTTTCTCTCTAGATGTCTTCAACATTTTCTTCTTTCATTTTTACCTGGGAGAATCTGACGATTCTGTGTCTTGGGGATCATCTTCTTGTAAAGTATCTCGCAAGGGTTCTCTGCCTTTCCCGAATTTGAATATTGGCCTCTCTAGCTAGGTTGGGGAAGTTGTCAAAGATGATATTCTGAAATGTTTTCCAAGTTGCTTCCATTCTCCCCATCTCTTTCAGGGACATCAATGAGTCATAGGTTTGCTTTCTTTACATAATCTCATATTTCTCAGAGATTTTGTTCATTCCTTTTCATTCTCTATTTTTTATTCTTGTCTGACTGCCTTATTTCAGAAAGCCAGTCTTTAAGTTCTGAGATTCTTTCCCCAGTTTGATCTATTCTATTGTTAATATTTGTGATCACATTTTAAAATTCTTGTAGTGTGTTTCTATCAGGGCAGTTACATTCTTTTCTATACTGGCTATTTTGTCTGCCAGTTATTGTATCATTTTATTGTGATTCTTATCTTCCTTAGATTGGGTTTCAACCTTCTCCTGAATCTTGATGATCTTTGTTCTTATCTATTTTCTGAATTCTATTTCTGTCAGTTCAGATATCTCAGCCTGGTTAAGAACTCTTGCTGGAGAACTAGCGACATTGTTTGGAGGAAAGAAGGCATTCTGGCTTTTTGAGGTGTCAGAATTCTTGCGCTGGTTCTTTCTCATCTTTGTGGACTGATGTTCTTTCAATCTTTGAAGTTGCTCTCATTTGGATGTTTTTTCTTTGTAATTCTATTTGATGACCTTGGGAGTCTGAGTGTGTTATAAGGTGGGTTTAGTTGACTGGCTTCATTTCTGGAAGTTTTTAGGGGGGCAAGGCTCAGCTCAGGACTCCTAGACTGCACGCTCTATCTATGGGGAACTTGTTTTGGGCCCAGGCTTTGTTCTCTGGGTCCTCGATGTTAAGAACCTGCTGTGCTTGAGGGGTCAAGGTGTTTGCGGACCACTGGTCACAACACTTCAAGTGGGTGGTGCCAGCCAAAGCACTTGGTAGGGGAGTGACAGAAGGATACATTCTTGTTTGCACATGTCAGCAGCAGTGGCAGTAGCAGTGCAGTGGGGTGCCCGTTTGTCAGCAGTGGCAGGATGCTAGTGGGTGCCAGGCTGGCAGCCTCTATGTGGGCATTTGCAGCAGTAGCAGGGGGGGCCTGGCTCTAGGGGGAAGGGGGACCATGCTGGCAACTATGCATGTTTTCATGCTGGTGGTGGTGTTAGCATGGGGGCAGTGCACTGGTGGGCACAGGACTGTGCACCCTCTGTGCACGTTCATCTGGGTGATGATGGCTGCTCAGGCTGGGGGCAAGTCTGCTGTTTCCTGTGCCTAGTTTTGTACCCACGGCAGTATTGGTGCAGGAACAGGGTACCTGTGGGTCCTGTTCCCTCCAACACTCAAATGGCAATAGCAGTGTGGTGGGGAAAGGGGAGTTGAGGTGCACTCATGCTGGCAGCAGTGACACACCAGCGTGCACATGCGCATGCGTGCTGGCAGGGAAGGAGAGTCAAGTCTGCCCGTGTGCAAACGCACTGGCGAAGTGATGTGGGAGGTGGCTGTGGGAGAGCATATGCAGGCAAAGTGGTTCAGGGGAGGCTTCAGTAGGGCAGGCATGGGCAGGCTAGTACATGTATGTGGGGGTCGCTCTGCTGGAGCTGTCTGCCAGTCAGGCACAGCTCACCAGAGTAGGAGCTATGATTCAGTCTCGTAGGAGGTATCCCCCCTGGCATCCAAGCCTGCGTGAACAGGCTGGGGCCCCTGGAGTGGCAAGCAGACCAAGGGGTGCTCAGGTCTGATTGGCCCCATCTCATCAGCAAGACTGCCCTGCAGTATTCAGGTCTGACCATTCCTTAAGGCTGAAATCTATAAGAGCAAGTCAAGCCCAGGGGGATCAGTGTCCCTGGCCATGCTCTACTACAGACACTCTTGCACTAACCTCTCTGGGCTGTGTCCCGGCTGGAGTTCTGCCCCTACCTCTTCTCTAAGCAGCTCTCCCTGCCTACTCAAATGTCTGTGGTGGTTGTGGGATCTCCTTCTGCCAGGATTCCAGAGGCCTTTGGCGAGAGCAGGTTGCTCCTTTCCTGTGTAACTCACCCCTTCCCCAGGAGTCATTTGGGGCCAGGAAGGAATCCTGGTACACAGTAGCCCTGTGCAAGGTTTCCAGCTTCCTCCCCCTTCAGCCCAGCATGTGTGTCTTCCCTCTGTCCACTCTCATTGCCTTCCTTCTGAAGATCCACTAGGAGTGCACCAGTCTCCCTGATGTCTCTGTCCCTCAGTGACAGATGCTCCTCCTGACTGTGTCTAGTTAGCCATCTTGCCCTTCTACTTTGGGGATTTCAAAAAAGCATTTAAAGGCTCTATTCTGGACCACTTGATGTGATTCTTCAGAAGCAAATCCTAGGAGGACATACCCAATAATTGCTAAATATGTTGAGTCTCTTCCATAGTTGGGCATCTTTGCATACATTCTTTGGTTATAATATAAAAGCAAGGAAGCCTAATGCAGACAACTTTCCATTATCAAAGGTGGTAGATACAGTCAGGGTCAATTAAGGCACTGTTGAAAACTACCCACACTTCCACCTGCTGAAGGAAAAGGAAAACTGATCCAAGGTTAAAGGCATCTTATTACCAATATTCTTCCAGATTGTTATGCCCTCATCCTCATCCATTTTGACTTATTTTTTCCCTTGATACTCTCAGAACTTGAAGCCCTTTGCTTTATACTGCACTCCTTCAAGCCTATCTTAAGGTTTTCTTAATTTGCCTACTCAAAGCATGCAATTCCTTCACTTGTCAGATCTCATTCAGGCCTCTGCACTCTCAACTTGGCTACTCCCCTTAGCTTAATGCTCTAGAGCTACAGGTAGGAGATGCTATTGACACTACTTCTAGTACCACAAGAGGGAGAGGATTTAATTAGGCTGGGTGAAGTAAAATAGAAATAATTTTGCACATTATGAAAAGCAACTTATGTCACCTTAGTGACACCTTTCCAAGAGTTAATGCTTTTCTCTAAACTGTGTGTATTGGTCTGTTCTCGTGCTGCTAATAAAGACATACCCGAGACTGGGTAATTTATAAAGGAAAGAGTTTTAATGAACTCACAGTTCCACATGGCTGGGGAGGCCTCACAATCACGGCAGAAGATGAAGGAAGAGCAAAGGGATGTCTTACATGGCAGCAGGCAAGAGAGACAATGTGCAGGGGAACTCCTCTTTATGAAACCATCAGGTCTCCTGAGACTTATTCACTATCACGAGAACAGCACAGGAAAGACCTGTCCCCATGATTCAATTGCCTCTCACTGGGCCCCTCCCCCAACACATGGGGGTCATGAGAGCTACAATTCAAGGTGAGATTTGGATGGGGACACAGCCAAACCATATCACCGTGTCTAATGATTACAACTATCTGCATTTGTTTACCATTATTCAGAGAAACACAAACATATGTGCATGCATACCCACACAGGTAGATGTATGGATGTCCACCAGTGGTCAGCAAAATAAATAATATAGTGATGAGACAGAAATTTATATAATTAACTTACTGAGTGTAAATTGTTAGAACACAGAGCATGGATAATTATAACTCTCTCTATATAATACACATGATATATGTAACTAGTTACAGTTATATGTATATAGCTATAGATGAGTGTGTGTGTGTGTGTGTATATATATATATATAGTTTTATATACAGTGTTGTGCCCCATAACAATATTTGGGTCAATGACAGATTGCATATTTGATGATGGTTCTATAACATTATAATAGCACTAAAAATTTCTGTGATCTAATGATGTCATAGCATAGCACATACAATTATGTATAGTATATAATACTTGATAATGATAATGAATAACTATATTACTGGTTTATATATTTACTATACTATACTTTTTATCCTTGTTTTAGAGTGTGCTTCTACTTAAAGAAATGAAAGTTAATTGTAAAACAGCCACAGGCCGGTCCTTCAGGAATTATTCCTGAAGAAGGCACCCTTATCATAGGAGATGACAGCTCCATGCATGTTATTGGCCCCGAAGACCTTCCAGTGAGACAGCATGTGGAGGTGGAAGACAGTGACGCTGATGATCCTGACTCTACGTAGGCTCAGGCCAATAGGTGTATTTGTGTCTTCGTTTTTGATACAAAAATGTAAGATATAAAAATATTTTAAATAGAAAATGCTTATAGAATAAAAATATAAAGAAAACATTTTTGTACATTCATATATGTTTGTGTTTTAAGCCAAGTGTTATTACAAAACAGTCAAAATCTTAAATAACATTAAAAGGTTATAAAGTAAAATAGTTACAGTATGCTAAGGTTAATTTATTAATGAAGAAGGGAATTTTTAATATAAACAGTGTTAAGTGTACAGTGTTTATAAAGTCTACACTAGGCCTTCACTGTCACTTGCCACTCACTCACAGACTCACCCAGCGCAACTTTCAGTCCTGCAAGATCCATTCAAGTGTCCTCTGCAGGTGTACCATATTTTATCTTCTATAACATATTTTTTCTGTACCTTTTCTAGGCTTACATATGTTTTGAAGCAAAAACACTTACCATTGAGTTACAATTGCCTACAGTATTCCATACAGAAACATGCTGTACAGGTTTATAGCCTAGGTGCATTGGCTATACTATACAGCCAAGGTGTGTAGTAGGCTATACCATGTAGGTCTGTGTAATCACACTCTATGATCTTTGTACAATGATGAAATCACCTACAGACACATTTCTCAGAATGTATCTTGCCATCAGTTGACACATAACTGTGTGTATGTATATGTGTGTGTTTGTATGTGAATGTAGTTTTGGAAAATAGGATAATTTGCCCAGCTTTACAAACATGGTTATTTTGTACAAAGAAATCCTCAGTCATTATTTTTCATTAGTAGTTCACCAGAAGAGTTGTCATCGGAAGACCAGATTGCTTATCATTTTGAAGTATTTTTCCCCTGATGGACAGTTGGTAATATAAACTCTGTCTGTGTGTGTGTGTGTGTGTGTGTGTGTGTACTCACAGAGTCTTATTTCAATCATAACTTCTTTTCTCCTTGAAACAAATTTATAGAGCAGACCATTAACTGTTCTTTTTACTACCTTCAGTTAAAAAGTTCTTCAGCTGTACTGATGTCAGATAATGTACATTTTTATATAGCCATAAAAAGATTTGTCAAGTAAAATGCTCATGCCTCTTAAAGAACTAATTCTCTGAGCAGGGTCTCCCCACCGCCTAAGTCATTTCCTGTTGGTTAAGAAGCCGTAGGAACTCTTTCAGGTCTCTAACAAAACTACTCAGTCTATTGCCAAACTATCATTTGTTAGAAACAGCAGCTAGTGAATGTTTCAAATAGAACACAGTTTTTAAATGAGCTCCCTGTGACACAGGCAAATATAAGCAGTGACTTCTTAGTAAATACTGATATCTCTAGAAAATTCAGCTGCATAGACCTTGTTTTATTGATGCTTAAGGAAATTCATTCAGATGGCCTGAGCCTAATGAATACGGATGATGTAAATCTAGCTGAACTCAAGTAAATTAAACCATCTACTAAAATACAGTAACTACTAGCAATGCATTTCTATCACTGTTTGCACCAGGTTCTCCCCGCCCAAGTTGTTTGTCACACAAAATGTGACCATCTATTACCCAGCTTAAATTATTCCCAAGTCTAGCGTAGCAGTCAAATGGCCCTTCTAGCCATTAAAAACATCCAGCTGCAGAACTACTTTCAAATCAGCACTATTGACTTTTGTATAAAAGGTTTGTAAATACAGTGGATAAATGAGTGAAATGGCAGTTTTGCCCTGGATCCTGAACTGGCTGCTCAGTGGAGTTGCTTCCCATTTCAAACGCTTTCCTACAAGAAATCATGAATCTTTGCACAAGGTCAGCCACTGTCTGCTTCACTATGAAGAATGCCAGTTAAAAATTCTAAGGTTAATATGTGGGAATGAATAAGACATGAGCTAGTTTTATTTGTCCAATTCAACTTAGGCTGTTACTGTGAACTACAGTGAGCTTAATTGCCACTGGCGATAGGAGTTTGTCTAAAGGAGATAAATGGCTGAAGAGGAGCTTCAAGCTGTGAACATGGAAAAAGAATCTCAGATAAAGTGGAAAGTTGCCTCATATTTCCAGGAAAAGTTTACTTTGTTGATAGATTTTACTTTCTTTTTCCAAATTATGAAAACATATTATGAACTCACTTAAGTTAATAGTTTCTAAATTGTGCTCAGTAGAAGCCCTCATCCGCCACCTCATCGAAGAGGGGCCCTGGAAAGTGGGGACACTCTCTTCCATAGTCCCCAAAGTTGCTTTCTGTGTTTTTTACATAGTGATCTTTTCTACAATATTTCAGTGAACTCTATTACTAAAAGAAATAAAACAATTTCACCGAATAGCTTCCCTTGCTAGAAACCATGATTTTAATTCACTCAAAGTTCTGCTAGCTGTGAATCATTTGTTCTCATTACGGGCTGTGTGGAAATTAGTGGACATAATTAGGATGTCTGCTCTACAAAGAAGCTATTGCTTTTTGCAAAGATGAGACTGGAATTTAGACTGAAGATTTCACTTTTGGCATTCTGCTTAATCTGTCTGAAAAGCCTCTTCTTCCTTCTTTAATTTTTAGGAGGGCATTTCTAAATGACTGGAATGCCTCAAAAGAAATTTTGGATTGAAAATGTCACCTGGGTTTCCTCTACCCATAAAGCCACCAGACAGCGGAAGAAAGATGTTTGTCTTGAATAATCAGCTATTTAATTTCGATGCTGGCAAGTCTGAGCATTTTTTTGGTTTATTGATAATCTACATGAACTATTTAAATTGCCATGACTTTAGTTTGCTAAAAACCAAGGTCCTTGCTTTTAATTTGAAATAGTTTACATAAATGAACACATTACAGAGTGCTTGGAGCTGTAACTTACATTAATCTTTGGACCCAAATGTGTTCTTTGTTCATGTAAGGGTCAAAGTAAATTACAGTAGACACTAGTTTCTTCCCACTGGGTTGGGGCAAGTCCTGTGGGAAGATTCTCAAAGGTTTGCCCTAAGGTAGAAGGATTCTTAAACTGAGTCACGGCTGAAGGGGTGTTTACCCAAGTCAAACTGAGACTGTATAGCTTAGACGGAGAACCAGAATCACTGTCATGTGAAGCCAAGGCAGAATATAATAAAATGGTGCTAAGCCATAATTCCAAAAGGGGACGTGAAGGCAAAAACAAGAGACAGGAGCAGCATAGGTAACCTGGAGTGGAATGTTAGACGCAGGATCAAATGTGACTATTGGGTATAGTTAAGATGAAATGCAAATTAATGAAGAAGAAAGCCCCATGTCCCCTTTCAAAATCATGAATCAGTCATTTACTAATGGTATAGTTTTGGGTATGTGTGTAACTAACTGCTCTAAATATTGGCTTTCATATCTTTAAACTGTGGATATTGATGCCTACCTTATGGATGTGTTGTAAGGAGTCAATGTGTAAAAATAACTACTAGGCCGGTTACTCAGGAGGCTGAGGCAGGAGAATCGTTTGAACCCGGGAGGCGCAGGTTGCAGTGAGCTGAGATTGCACCACTGCACTCCAGCCTGGGCAACAAGAGTGAAACTCCTGTCTCAAAAAATACATACATACATACACACATACATACATACTAGGGTTTTGGCACACAGCAGGCAATCAACAGCCACTGTTATGACTATAGTAAGCTTTTTTTTTTTTTTAACTAAGAGAAAGACAAGTAATTTTTTTCTGCCTTGAACAACATTCACTGAGGGAGCCATAGATGTCGTGAGGAACTATCAAAGCAAAATGAAAGCCAAATACAGTCCTTAGAGAGTGGAATAATGTTTATCAATAATAAAAGATAACATTTATTTTGTGTATCCTCTGTACTAAGTTTTGTGATACTAATGCATTGTATGCATTATCTTATGCAATCCTCACTACCGCCAGTAAGATTGGCGGTTACTGAGCTCACTTTGCAATAAGGAAACCCGGGCCCATGGGAGTCAACTTGCCTAGGGTCCAGAGTAAGTGGCAGGCAGTTGGGATTCAAGTCCTGTGTGATCCAAAAACCTATGTTCATTGTATTACATAACACTGCCTTTCCATGATGCACGTATCTATAAAGGAGTATTTTTCCTGCCTTAGAGGTTTCAGGCATGCCATTTACTCTGCCTTGAATACTCTGCCTTGAACAGCAATTTATATGTCCAATCTTAGATAAAACGTTATTACTGCCTGGCCCTACCACCTGCCCGAATTGGGTCCCCATAGGTATTATTTCGTAATATGCCTTTTCCCCCTACTAATCATTTAGCAGTCTATAATCAGACATCTAACAGTGTATCCTTGATCGTTCTGTCTGTCTCCACATACTGGAAGGCCCATTAGGACAGGGACTGTATCTGTTTCATTCACCACTTTTTGCCCAGCACCTGGCCTAGTGGCTGCCACAAAATGCAAAGCAGGTTTCCAGGAGTTAGGAGAGTGGTGTCAGTAAACACTTGGTGAATGATTACTGATGGCTAATATTAATGGACATTAAAAGAAGTGCACAGCTAAATGAAATTTCTGGGGAATATGTGTTTTATAGATAGTAACATCCATGTATCATGCACTTAAAATGTGTTGAGGATGTGCTATGGGCCTTACATGTATTATTTAACACTCACAACAGACTCATCAGAAAAGGGCCATTGTTATTTCCCCTTCTACAGATGCAGAAATTGGGGCAAGTAGGATTAAGTAACTGTTGACAATCACATAACCAAGTAAGAAAACTCCCCACTCACAAACCAGAGAAAAAAATATAAAATAGAAAATATATGACCAAAATACATCATCTGTTCAAGGCTCGTATGAATAAATCTAAAAACCTTTCTTGAGGAATATATTAATGCCTATATACAGATATATATACATACATACACAAATATATATATATATACACACACACACACACATATACACACACACTTCACCATCTGTTCTGTTTCTGGATAGGATGATTCAGCATTATAAAGTTACTAATTTTTCTGTAATCAATTTCTAATTAAGGTAATTACATTAAAATCCAAATATGACATAAAGTTTTTTTACAAACTGATGTTATAATCCATCTGCACGAATAAATAGATGAAGTATTCAGGAGAAAAGTAAAAAAATTAAGAGAAATGAGGGCATGTTTACCATACCAGATATTGGTGAGGTAAAGTTGAAATAATTAAAATATTGTAGTGTTGGCTTAAGGATAGACAGAGAGAACAATGGAGGAGGACTGATGGCTGATAACTTGTTGGATAAGTTGAATATATTTGGGGGAGGGGCGTAAAGTTACACGTTTGCTTCATCTCACACACCCAAATATATTTCACATGGGTTAAACTGTGAAATTTTAAAACATAAGACCATTAAAAAGACTAGGAGAGAATGATTGTTGAAAGATCCGATGATAGAAACTTAATTATTATAAAAAAACACGATTTTTGACTAAATAAGAAATCACTATTTCATAAAGTAGCATTGTACAGAGAAACTAATATTTGGGGGGCTAAACAGAACAAGCTTTAGGTAATGAAAGGATATATAAATTGGAGAGATTATTAATTGTCCCTGAAGTTAAGATATAAGTTTCCTTTAAGAAAAAAAAAAAAACTGCTACTAACAAAAATGACCAATAACAGACCAGGAAAATGGTTTTAAACATGCTAGATACAAGGGTAAATAGAAAAACCTATTACTGATTAAATGCTAAATTACTAACATCTTGTTCCAGATTGGGTTTGCCAGGAAACAGACTGAGTAGGAAAATTTTAAGTAACCAATTTCCTTGGAAAGTGCTCTGGAGATCAATGCATGTAGGGCGTGAGGAAAGCAGGAAGAGACAGAGGGAGGAATTCTATTGCCTCCCTCCCCTCCCAGGAGAGCTTTCGAGCTGGGATGACCCTTCAGAGAGGTCGCTCTTTAAGGCAGAGGTCCAAAGTATTCGTCTGTTTTCACACTGCTATACAGATACTACCTGAGACTGGGAAATTTACAAAGGAAAAAGGTTTAATTGACTCACAGTTCCACGTGGCTGGGGAGGCCTCAGGAAACTCACAATCACGGTAGAAGGCGAAGGGGAAGCAAGCACCCGGTTCACAAGGCAGCAGGAGAAAGAAGAGGGAGGAGCGAAGGGGGAAGAGCCCCTTATAAAACCATCAGATGTCGCGGGAACTCACTCACTATCACGAGAACAGCATGAGGGAAACCGCCCCCATGATCCAATCACCTCCCACCTGGTCCCTCCCTAGACACATGGGGATTGCAATTTGAGCTGAGATTTGAATTGCCAAACCATATCAACCAAGATTTTACTCCTGCATTGACCAGGCATTAGTCACAGGTGGGGGTGGGGAAGGGGAGAAAGAGACGTGATCTTTGTCAGGGATTCAACTAACAATCATTGGATACCAACACTCTTGACAGCTGGGAGAAAAAGTGCCTCGGTCTTGAAAGGGGAATGTGGATGGCATACCATGGCATTCGCTGTGCATCCTAATGGAAATATGAAAAAAGGATAGGAGCAGACTCATCCCTCCAAATTAAATTCATATGACCAATACAAATAAATATGCAGCAGTATTACCATTACTTAAAGCCATGCAATCAAGACAAAAAGATACCTTTATGCTATTGTTTGAATGCGTTCTCTCCAAAATTCAGGTGTTGCCAATGTGATAGTATTAAAAAGAAGAGACTTTAGGAGCTAGTTAGGCCATGAGGGCTTTGTACTTATTGCTGGGATTAAAGCCCTTATAAAAAAGAGGCTTCAGGCAGTGCTGGACCCAGGAAAGTGCCCTTTTCCCACCATGTGAGGATATAGAGTTCTACCTCTCTGAAGAATGCAGCAGTTATCAGACAACAGACCCAGCCAGCACCTTTACCTTAGACTTACCAGTTTCCAGAACTGCGAGCAAATATACTCTGTCCTTTATAAACCACCCAGTCTCAGGTATTCTGTTTCAGTGGCACAAACAGACTAAGACACTATATTTACTTACTTCACTTTATTTACTTATTTCAATGAATTAGCAACAATTTTCAATTTTCAAATAATACCCTGAAGGATATCAGGGATACACTGACATGGACAGAATCATACTTTTTTTTTTTATACTTTAAGTTTTAGGGTACATGTGCACAACGTGCAGGTTAGTTACATATGTATACATGTGCCATGTTGGTGTGCTGCACCCATTAACTCGTCATTTACATTAGGTATATCTCCTAATGCTATCCCTCCCCCCTCCCTCCCCCCACCCCACAACAGGCCCTGGTGTGTGATGTTCCCCTTCCTGTGTCCAAGTGTTCTCATTGTTCAATTCCCACCTATGAGTGAGAACATGCGGTGTTTGTTTTTTTTGTCCTTGCGATAGTTTGCTGAGAATGATGGTTTCCAGCTTCATCCATGTCCCGAATCATACATTCTTTAGAGTGAGTATAAGTTGGTGCGATTTGAAAATATATGTTAGAAAATATGCATTAGCTCAAATACTATAACACATTTTAGTAGCAAACCTAAACAAAAATGTAGTTGAGCTCAAATCACTGTGCTGCTGAAGTTCTCCAGTGGTACACCAGGGTACATGGAATAAATCTCAGGCTCCTAACCATGCCTGATGAAGCTGTACATGACCTGTCACTGCCTACCTCATCCCTCCCACTCTTGGCTTCACCCCCGTGCTCCAGTTCACTAGTTTTCTTCGTGTTCTTCAAATGTGCTAAGTCCCATCCCACCTCAGAGTCTTTACACTGACAAAAGCTCGGTTCTCACAAAATGAATACATAATAAAATGAAGTTCTGTATCAGAACTCCAGTAGGTTATGAGCTGGATCTGTTCCATCTGATTCCCTAGATCAGCAGTCCCCAATCTTTTTGGCACCAGGGACCTGTTTTGTGGAAGACAATTTTTCCACAGATTGGGGGCATAGTTTTAGGATGAAATTGTTCCACCCCAGATCATCAGGCATTAGTTAGATTCTCCTAAGGAGCATGAAACCTAGATCCTTTGCATGTGCCGTCCGCAATAGGGTTCTGGCTTTTATGAGAGTCTAATGCCTCCGCTGATCTGACAGGAGGTGGAGCTCAGGCGGTCATGCTCACTGTTTTGGCCGCTCATCTCCTGCTGTGCGGCCCAGTTGCTACCAGGCCACAGACTGGTACTGGTCTATGACCTGAGGGTTGAAGACCCCTGCTCTAGATGCACCCCTCCCTTCTCCATCCTGCTCTGTACCCCAGGAAGCTGATCTATATGGACTGCATACATGCCCTCTCTTTATCTCTGCTTCCCAGTTGGGTTTGGCCAATAAGGAGGCACTGGCAGGAGTTCTAGAAGTAGGAAGGGAGTGACGTTAGGGCATTCATTTCTCTGGCTTCCTCCCAGCTGAGTGCCAAGGGCTGGTTGTGGCCTTCTACAGAAAACTCCAAGTCCTGTTGGTAACCCTGTCTTAGGACTCAAGTAACCTCTGCCTTCCCTTCAACTTTCAGATCCACTGGTTACCATGGCTCCCTGCTGTAGCTAGCTTGAAGGTGCGTCACCATCCTTTTTCAGTACCCCTTATATAACCTACACCCGTTCCTTTATTAAACCCTCCCTAATTATCTAGGAGAATGTGTCATTTGTTTTCTGTCAGGACACTTACAGATATAGATTTATGTTTGGAACTGGATAAAATGATTTTAATGTTTATAGAAAAGAATAATTGTGCAAGAATAGCTAAATCCTTTGTGAAAAAGAAAAGTGAAGAGAGATTTGCCTAACCAGATATAAAAACTTACACTAAAATAATACTATGGTACTAACATAGAAATAGAAAATAGATTACAAAAACAGAATTGAAAATCTAAAACAAGAGCCTCAAAGATAAATAGGAACCAATTTTGCTTCAGTGAGGAAATAATAATTTATTAATTAATGGTGCAGAGATAATTCTTATCAGGTAGAAAACTAATTTAGACATTTATCTTCCATCAGATAAAAAATAAATTTCAGATAGATTTAGGATATAAGGGTAAAAAATAAAATAATAAAGATTAGCAAAAATTTACTATATATATATTTTTTAATAAATCTTCCTAAGCAAGGAAGAATGTAAGATGTAATAAATTAAAAATTATAAGAACATCTTTTTTAAAATTAAAATGTATTAAATGGAAAGACATATAACCAGTGAAAAAGTCAAATCACAGATGAGAAAAATATTTGCAACACTTGTGACAGACAAAATGTTGTAACCGCACGTACAAATTGCTTTAAAATGCAATACGAAAATGCCAAGTGTGGTGGCTCACACCTTTTGGCCTACATATGTTGGAGGCTGAGGTGGGAGGATCATTTGAGCTGAGAGTTCAAGGTTTCAGTGAACTGTGGTCACGCCACTGCACTCCATCTTGGACAACAGCAAGACACTGTCTCCAGAAAAAAAAAAAAAACTACTGTAGAAAAAATCTGCAAAAGATAGTAATAGGGATTAATAGGAGATATCCAAATAGTTTAATATTTGGATATTTTAATATTTCAAATATCCAAATATTTAAAATGCTGCTCAAACTTAACTAAATTAGGGAAAAGCACATTAAAATAACAATGAGGCCTGAAGTTTTTCTCATACGACTGGCTAAAATTACAAAAGATTTGTAACATCTAGTTCCTAGAAAGAATACTGAAGAAATGGCATTCTTATTTATTAGTGGCGTGATGTGAATTACCAGCAAAAATTGAAAAATTATACAAAAATATCTATTAAACCCTTAAAAATTGACCCAGCAATCTCACTTTGGGCAATGTATCCAAGGGAAAGAAAAGCATCAGTATAGGAAGATGTAAGGAAAAGAGTGTGTATTGCCACATTATTTGTGGTAGAAAACACTAGAAACCACTAATTCAATTCATCACTAGTAGAATTGAGTAAATTCTGGTTTGCCATTATTATGGAATATTGCATAACTATGTATATAAATAGCTGTAGCTCTATTGATCCAGAACAGGGTTTCTCAACCTTGGCACTATTGATATTTTGGATGGGATAATTCTTTGTTGGCTGGGAGGATGGCTATCCTGTGCATTATAGAATGTTCAACAGCATCCCTGACCTCTATCCAATAAATGCCAGTAGCGCCCCACCCCCTGCTCCTGTTACGGCAACCAAAAACATCTCCAGATATGGCCAAATGTTGTGGGTGGGGGAAATCTCTCCTAGTTGACAATCACTGATTTAGAAGGATGTCCTAAAATATTTTGTTACAAGACAAAAGAGGTCACATAATAATATATTCAGGATAAAAAATATGTAAAACACACAATGGTAATGAAAAGCTTGCATATGTGTTTATAGGTATGTATCTATTTGTTTGAGCTGGAGAAGGAAAGAAACTAGTGCAAGGATATACACCGAGGTGTTTCCATCCACCATCTCAGGGGGATGGAAAAAGAGTGGAGAATGAGAAGAATTAGAAACTTCTTTATGTTTATTTGCCTTATTCCACTGGATACAATGGCAAATATTGCATTTGTGAATAAACGAAAATTAAGGAGGAAAACAACTTTTGTAATTTAACAAGATAAAAGAACATAGGGAGTCAAGTGTTATGCCAACTGAAAGAAACTATCTAAGGTTTTAAAGCTTTTATGATTACATCCATAAAAATGAGATAATAAAACCATTTGTAGTAATTGTTCTTAGACTTTTATATGAATTATATCATTTAGTCCTTATGAGAACCCTATTATTACATCAAACTCACAAATTTCTCATGAGACTCAGTTGAAAAAAACATGTAAAAATAATTTCACTGATAACCAACATGGATGCAAATACAAGTCTATAGTAGGTCATATCATTAACAAAGCACATTTATTGTTAAATGTTGGCATCCTGTTTAGAATATATCCACTTAACCACCAAGACGTGATCATATGTCTAATCTGGATACAAGACAAATTCAATCATTAGTATTATATTGCACCCTTAAATGTTATCATTATTATGTGTTTAGTACTTTCTACATGGCAGGTACTGTTCAAAACGGCTTATGTCTGTGAACTCACTCCATCTTCATTACTACTATGATTCCCATTTCATAGATGAACAAACTGAGGCACTGAGAGTTAAGGAATTTGCCAAGGTCATACAGCTAGAAAGTGGCTACGATGGGATAAGCTTCAAATCCAAGCATTGTCAGACCTTCCACTGCTTAGATTAGGCCCACCCATATTATGTGGCATAAACCGCTTTAATGAAAGTCAACTAATTGTAAATATTAACCACACCTACAGGGATACAATAGTAAATACAAGGGTAAATAACTCATGTCAGAAAGACTTAGGGGGCAGTCAGGAAGGAGAGGGCATGGACAACATATAGCATTTACCCAGCCTGTAGCTTGGTTTTAATGTTGCAATGGATGCCTGACACAGATAACATGATCAACATTCTAGAATAAACTGAAAAGTTATGAGAACTAGTAAGATAGTTTAGTTAGATGTGTAAGGCAGAAATAAAATATACAGAAATCAATAACTTCCCCATATAACAGCAAGAAGAAATTAGAAAATACAATAAAAATAGGGTTAGTCACAATAGAAATAATGCTTATGAAGTATCCAGAAACAAATTTATCAAAAATTATTTTGGGGCAATGCAAAATACATTAATAAATTTGCTAAACCCGGTTTAAAGCAATACGATCATTTCAGCTGCCAATTTCTGTGTCAGTGCTGTATTCTTTTATTATTGCTTTATAATACATGTTGTGACTTAATAATATAAATATTCCTTATTTCCCTTCATGTCTTTTGTATTTTAAATATTATCATTCATTTAGTCTTGCAGGCAACTGACTAAGACTTTAACACATTTCCAGAGACATGATGAAATATTAAAATTTCCATAACGATGCACTTGAAATGTACTTGAAAAAAAGTATTTGATGTGTTTGGAAACAGATACCATAATTATAACATTGAGTTTTGCTATATCCAGGATGACATGTGTATACCTTTTAAATATTAGGTCTATGGAACAGAGAAGATGTGAGAGATTATTAACTTCTTCAGTTTATATCTTTATAATTTTTAACAAATTAGGTTAAAAACCTCGTTCCTAAATAACTTGGGCTTCTTGATATTTGAAACAAGAACCTCTCCCATCTCAAGTTCTCTTTTCTGTACAAAGGAGAAAATGAAACAGATTACTAGTATTAATAATAGCATGGATAATTATTAACATTTCCCGATCACTTGTTTTTCAGGCAGTATATTGATTGAATTTACACAGATTATTTCAATCTTAATAACAAATCTGTACCTTAGATCCTATTTTCACCTATATCCTGTGGTTTCAGGATTTAATGAATCAACACATGTAAACATATTTATTTATTTATTTTAAACTGACAGATAAAATTGTATTTATGTAAAACATAATGTTTTGAAATATATATACATTATGAAAGGCTAAATCGAGCTAATTAACATATGCATTGCCTCACATCATTGTCATTTTTGTGGTGAGAACACAAAACCGACTCTCTTAACATTTTTCGAGAATATATTAACTACAGTCACCATGTTGTACTATACGATATCTCTTGGATTTATTTCTTCTGTCTACCTGAAATTTTGTATCTTTTGAACAACAATGCTCCCAACACCCTCCCCTGCTACTGACACAGCCCCTGGAAAGCACCATTTTTACTCTCTACTTCCATGAGTTCAACCATTTTATATTTCACATATTAATGAGTTCTTTCTCTGCCTGGCTTCTATCACGTAACGTAATGTCCTCCAGTTTCATCCATGTTGTTGTTCCAGTTTCATCCATGTTGTTGTAAATGACAAAGTTGTCTTCTTTTTACTTTTTTATAAGTTTAGATTTAGGGGGTACATGTGCATGTTTGTTACCTTGATATATTGCATACTGGTGAGGTTTGGGTTACTAGTGCACACTTCATTGAAAGAGTGAACATTGTATCCAATGGGTAATGTTCCAACTCTTACCCCTTCCCATTCTTCCCCCTTTTGGGATCCCCAGTGTTTCTTATCTTCATCTTTAAGTGCATGTGTATCTATTGTTTAGCTCCCACTTCTAAGTGAGAACATGCAGCTTTTGGTTTTCTGTTTCTGAGTTATTTCTCTTAGGCTAATGGCCTCCAGCTCCATCCATGTTGCTTTTAAGAATGCTTTCATTCTTTTTTATGGCTACATAGTATTCCATGGAATATATATACTACATTTACTTTATCCAATCAGCTACTGATGGACACTTAAGTTAATACCCTGACTTTGCTATCGTGAATAGTGCTGTAACACTGTTGCTAAGCATATGACTGCAGGTGTCTTTTTGATGAAATGATTTGTTTTCCTTAAGGTAGATACCAAGTAGTGGGATTTCTAGGTCCAATGGTAGCACTATTTTTGGTTCTCTGTGAAATCTCCACACTGCTTCCCATAGAGGTCGTACCAATTTATATTCCCACCAACAATGTATAAGAGTTCTCATTTCTCCACATCCTCACTAACATCTGTTATTAGTTGTATTTTTTAAAATAGCCTATTCTGTCAGGTGTAAGATGGTATCTAATTGTAGTTTTAATTTGCATTTTTTCTGATGACGAGTGATGGTGAGCATTTTTTTCATGTGTTTGTTTGCCACTTGCATGTCTTCTTGGAGAAATGCCTCTTCATGACTTGTACCCACTTTTTTTTTTTGAGATGGAGTTTTGCTCTTGTTTCCCGGGATGGAGTGCAATGGCGCAACCTCGGCTCATTGCAACCTCTCCATCCCAGGTTCAAGTGATTCTCCTGCCTCAGCTTCCGGAGTAGCTGGGATTACAGGCATGCGCCACCACCCCCAGCTAATTTTGTATTTTTACCAGAGACGGGGTTTCGCCAGTTTGGTCAGGCTGGTCTCGAACTGCTGACCTCAGATTATCCGCCCACCTCAGCCTCCCAAAGTGCTGGGATTGCGGGCATGAGCCATCGCACCCGGCCCCTTTTGCCCATTTTTAAATATTTTTTTCCTGTTAAGTTGTGTGAGCTCTTTGAATATTCTGAATATTAGTCCTTGGTCAGATATATAATTTGCAAATATTTTCTCCCATTCTGTAGATTATCTGTTTATTCTGTTGATTATTTCTTTTGCTGTGCAGAATCCTTTTAGTTAAGTCTCATTTGCCTATTTTTGTTTTGTTGCATTTGCTTTTGAGGTCTTAGTTATATATTATTTGCCTAGGCCCATGTCCAGGAGAAGTTTTTTCTAGATTTTCTTCTAGAATTTTATAGTTTCAGGTGTTACATTTAAGTCTTTAATCAATATTGACTTGATTTTTGTATATGGTGAGTGATAGGGGCCCGGTTTCAATCTTCTGCATATGCCTAGCCAATTTTTTCCAGCACAATCTATTGAATAGGGTGTCCTATCCCCATTGTTTATTTTTGTCGACCTTGTGAAAGATCAGGTGGTTTTATGTGTGTGGCTTTATTTCTGTGTTCTCTATTCTGTTCCATTGGCCTATGTGTCTATTTTTGTACTGGTATGATGTTGTTTTGGTTACTATAGTCTTGTAATATAATTTACGTCAGGTAATGCTATGTCTCTGGCTTTGTTCTTTTTGCTTAAGATTGCTATGGCTATTCAAGCTCTTTTTTGGTTCCAGGTAAACTTTAACATTGTTGTTTTTCTAATACTGTGAAAAATGATATTAGTAATTTGATAGCAGTTGTGCTCAATCTGTAGATTGCTTTGGGGAGTATGGTCATTTTTATGATGTTGATTCTTCCAGTCCATGAGCATAGTATGGTTTTACTATACTATGTCATCTGTGATTTCTTTCATCAGTGTTTTGTAGTTCTCCTTGTAGAGATCTTTCACCTCCTTGGTTAAATGTATTCCTAGGTATTTTAATTATTTTTTAGCTATTGTAAATGGGATGATGTTCTTGATTTGATTCTCAATTGTTGTTGGTGTATAGAAATGCTACTGATTTGTATACATTGATACTGTATCCTGAAACTTTACTGAAGTTGCTTATGAAATCTATGAATCTTTTGGAGGAGTTTTTATAATTTTCCAGGTATAAGATCATGTTATAAACAGATAATTTGGCTTCCTCTTTTCCAATTTGGATGCTTTTATTTTGTTGTCTTGCCTGATTGTTCTGGCTAGGACTTCCAGTACTATATTGAATAGGAGTGGTGAGAGTGGCCATCCCTGTCTTGTTCTAGTCTTTAAGGGAAATGTTTTCAACTTTTCCCTATTCAGTATGATGTTGGCCGTGGGTTTGTCATATATTGCTTTTATTATTTTGAGGTATGTTTCTTTGATACCGAGTTTGTCAAAGATTTTTTATCAGGAAGGGATGTTGAATTTTATCAAATACTTTTTCTGCATCTATTGAGATAATCATAATGTTTTTTGTTTTTAATTTGTTTATGTGGTCAATAACGTGTTCATTTGCATATGTTGAACCACCTTTGCATCCCTGGGGGGAAAAAAAACCTAGTTGATCATGATAAGTTACCTTTTTGATATGCCGCTGGATTTGATTTGCTAGTATTTTCTTCAGGATTTTTGCATCTAAGTTCATCAGGAATATTGACCTGTAGTTTTCTTTTTTTCATTTTGTCCTTGCCTGATTTTCGTATCAGTGTGATACTTGTTTTGTAGAATGAGTTAGAGAGGCATCATTCTTCCTCATTTTATTTGGAATATTTTCAGTAAGATTGGTATGAGCTCTTCTTTGTACATCTGGTAGAATTCAGCTGTGAATCCATCTGGTTTTGGGCTTTTTGTTTTTTGTTGAGAGATATTTTATTACTGATTCAATTTCATTACTTGTTATTGTTACTTTCAGGATTTCTATATCTTCTTGGTTCAATCTTGGGAGGTTGCATGTTTCCAGAAATCTGTCAGTTTCCTCTAGCTTTATGAGTTTATGTGCATAGAAATGTTCATAACAGTCCGAAGATCTTTTTTGTTCCTGTGGTATCAGTTGTAACGTCACCTTTACCATTTCTGATTGTGCTTATTTGAAACTTTTCTCCTTTATTCTTGGTTAATCTAACTAGCTATCTATTAATTTTTATCCTATTAAATAACTAACTTTTCATTACCTTGATCTTTTGTATCATTTTTCTGTCTCTACTTCATTTAGTTCTGCTCTAATAGTTGTTACCTCTGCCTCCCAGGTTCAAGTGATTCTCATGCCTCAGTCACTGAAATCCCAGTGAGCAGCTGGAATTATAGGTGTGCACCACCAGGGCTGGCTAATTTTTGTATTTTTATTAGAGACAGCGTTTCACCATGTTGGCCAGGCTAGTCTCGAGCTCCTGTCCTCAAGTGATCTACCTGCCTTGGTCTCCCAAAGTGCTGGGATAACAGGCGTGAGCCACCGTGCCAGGCCCAATCATTTTATATAGACATTTAACACTATAATCTTTTCTCTCAGCATGGCTTCGCTGTATTCCAGCAGTTTTGGTGTGCTGTGTCTCTATTTTCATGATTCAATTTTTTTTTTTAATTTCTGCTTTAACTTTGTTGTTTACCCGAAAGTGAATCAGGAGCAAATCATTTAGTTTTCATGTATTTCTGTGTACTTTTGTGAGTTCCTCTTGGCATTGATTTCAAACTTTATTCCACTTGATCCAAGAAGATACTTGATATAAATTTGATTTTATAAAATTTATTGACACTTGCTTTATGGCGAACTATATGATTGATTTTGAATAATATCCTGTTTGCAGATAAGAAAAATGTATATTCTGCAATTGTTGGGTAGAATATTTTTTAAATGTCTATTAGATCCATTTGGTCTGGAATCCAGTTTAGGTGCAGAGTTTCTTCATTGAGTTTTTGCTGCAGTGATCAGTCTAATGTTGTCAGTGGGGTGTTGAAATTCTCCACTATTATTGTATTGCTGTAAATCTCTTTTCTAAGGTTGAGTAGCAGTATTTTTATGAAACTGGGTGGTATGGTGTTGGGTACATATATATTTAGGATACTTAAATCTTCTTGTTGTATTAAACCCTTTATAATTATATAATACCCTTCTTTGTCTTTCTTTACTGTTGTTGGTTTAAGTCTGTTTTATCTGATATAAAAATGGGTATTCCTGCTTGCTTTCATTTTCTATTTTTATGATATACCTTTTTCCACCCCTTTACTTGGAGTTGGTAGGTGTCTTTAGACATTAGGTGGGTCTATTTTAGGCAGCAGATGGTTGAGTCTTTTTTTCCCTTAATCCAATTTGCCAATCTATATCTTTAAAGTGGAATATTTAGGCCATTTATTTTCAAGGCTAATATTGATATGTGAATTTTTTTTCTGTCATAGTGCTGTTAGCTCAATGCATCAGATTCTCAATTGTGTAATTGCTTTACAGGATCTGTGAGTTGTGTATTTGCTTTACAGGATCTATGTGCTTTTATGATGGTGAGTGTTGTCCCTTTGTTTCCATTTTTAGAAATCCTTTGAGCATCTCTTGTAGGGCCAGTCCAGTGGTGAAGAATTCCCTTAGCATTTGCTTGTGTGGGAAATACTTCATTTCTCCTTCATTTATGAAGCTTATTTTGGTAGGATATAACATTTTTGGCTGACATTTTTTTCCTATATGGAGACTAAAAATAAGCCCCCAACCTTTTCTGGCTTGTAACGTCTTTGCTGAGAAGTCTGTTGACTATATGCCTTGGTGATGTTCATATTGTATAGTATCTCGCAGCTGTTCTCTGAATTTCTTTTATATGAATGGCTAACTCTCTAGCAAGATCAGGGAAATCTTTCTGAATTATTCCCTCAGAAACATTTTCCAAATCTCTTTTTCTTCTTTTCCACCAGAAACACCTGTAAGCCATAGGTTTGGTCCATTTACATAATCCCATATTTCTTGAAGGCTTTGTTCATTTTTAAATTATTTTTTCTTTATTTTCATCTGACTCAGTTAATCTGAAAGACAGGTCTGTATGTCTAAAATTGTTTATTCTGGTTGATCTAGTCTATTGTTGAAGTTTTCAACTGTAGTTTGAAATTATATCAGTAAATTTTCATTACTAGAAGCTCTGTTTTTTTTGTTTGTTTGGTTTTAAATAAATATATATATCTAGTCTTTCATATCCTGAATTCTTTTTTTTATTTATTTGTGTCAATTTTCAACTTTCTCCTTGATTCAATTGAGCTTCTTTACAAATCATGTTTTCTTTAAACCTTTATTTTAGTTTCAAGGGTACAGGTGCAGGTTTGTTTTATGGGTAAATTATCTGTCATGGGGATTTGGAGTACATATTATTATGTCACCAGGTAATAAGCATGGTACTCGATAGGTAGTTTTTTGATCTTCACCCTCCTCCCACCCTCCACCTTCAAGTAGGCCATAGTATCTATTATTCTCATCTCTCTTTGTGTCCGTGTGTACTCAAAGTTTAGCACTTACTTACAAGTGAGAACGTGCAGTATTTAGATTTTTGCTTCCTCATTAATTCACTTAGAATAATGGCCTCCAGCTCCATCCACATTGCAGCAAAGGAAACAATCTCATTCATTTTTATGGCTGCATAGTATTTCATCATTTATATGTATCATATTTTCTTTATCCAGTCTACCATTGATGGGAATCTAGGTTGATTCCATGTCTTTTCGATCATGAATACTGCTGCAATGAACATACACATGCATGTGTCTTCATGGTAGAACAATTTATATTCCTATGAGTGTATCTCCAATAATGGGATTGCTGGGTCAAATAGTACTTCTGTTTTAAGTTCTTTCAGAAATCTCCAGACTGCTTTCCACAGTGGCTGAACGAATTTACATCCCCACTAGCAGTGTATAAACATCCCCTCTTCTCCACTACCATACCAGCATATGTTATTTTTTGACATTTTAAAAATAGCCATTCTGACTGGTATGAAATGGTATCTTACTTTGGTTTTGATTTGCATTACTCTAATGATTAGGGATATTGAGTATGTTTCCATGTATTTGTTGGCCACATATATGTCTTCTTTTAAGAAATGTCTGTACATGTCCTTTGCCCAATTTTTAACGGGGTTGTTAGTTTTTTGCATGTTAAGTCTTTAAGTTACTTATAGATTCTTTATATTAGACCTTTGTCAGATGCATATTTTGCAAATATTTTCTCCCATTCTCTGGGTTGTCTGTTTACTCTCTTGATAGTTTCTTTTGCTGTATGGAAGCTCTTTGTTTTACTTAGGTCTTATTTGTCAATTTTTCGTTTTGTTACAATTGCTTTCAGTATCTTCATCATGAAGTCTTTGCTGAAAACTATGTCCAGAATGGTTTTGCCTAGGTTTTATTCAGGGGTTTTTATAGTTTTAGGTTTGATATTTAATTATTTAATCCATCTTGAGTTGATTTTTGTATATGGTGTAAAGAAGGGGTCCATATTAAATCTTATGTATATGGCTCACCAGTTATCCCAGCATCATTTATTGAATATAAATTTCTTTCACCTTTGCTTGTTTTTGTCAACTGTGTCAAAAATAAGGTGGTTGTAGGTGTATAGCTTTATATCTGGGTGCTCTATTCTGTTCCATTGGTCTATGTGTCTGATTTGTACCAGTTCCATGCTGTTTTTATTACTGTAGCCTTGTAGTATAGTTTGAAATTGGGAAATATGATGCCTCCAGCTTTGTTCTTCGTGCTTAGAATTGCTTTGGCTATATGAGCTCTTTTTTTGGTTCCATCTGAAGTTTAGAATAGTTTCTTCTAATTCTGTGAAAAATGTTGTTGGTATTTTGATAAGAATAGCATTGAATCTGTAACTTGCATTTGGCAGTATGGCCATTTTAACAATATTGATTTTACTTATCCATGAGCTTGTAGTTATTTTTTATTTGTTTGTGTAATGTTTGACTTCCTTCCACAGTGTTTTGCAATTTTTGTTGTTGGGATCCTTCAACTCTCTTATTAGCTGTATTCCTAAGTATTTTATTTTATTTGTGGCTATAGTGAATGGGTTTGTGTTCTTTATCTGGTACTGAGCTTGGACGTTGTTGATTTATAAAAATGAGACTTATTTTGTACATTGATTTTTTTTGACAGAGTCTCACTCTGTTGCCCAGGCTGGAGTGCAGTGGAGTGATCTTGGCTCACTGCAACCTCCACCTCCTCAGGTTCAAGTGATTCTCCTGCCTCAACCTCCCAAGTAGCTGGGACTACAGGTGCATGCTACCATGCCTGGCTAGTTTTTGTATTTTTAGAAGAGATGGGGTTTTGCCATATTAGCCAGGCTGGTCTGGAACTCCTAACCTCAAGTGATCCACCTGCTTCAGCCTCCCAAAGTGCAGGGATTATAGGCATGAGCCACCTTGCCTGGCCTGATTTTTTAATACTGAAACTTTGCTGAGGTTCTTTATCAGATCTAGGAGCTTTTGGGCAGAGACCACTGAGTTTTCTACATATAAAAGCGTAAAGTCTGCAAACAGATAGTTTGACTTCCTTTCTTCATATTTGCATGCCTTATATTACTTTCTCTTGCCTGATTGATCTGACTAGGACTCCCAGTACTATGTTAAATAGGAATGGTGAGAGTGGACCTGCTTGCCTTGAGGCCATACGCAAGAGGAATGCTTCCAGCTTTTGCCCATACAGTATAATATTCACTGTGAGTTTGTCATAAATGTCTCTTATTGTTCTGAGGTATTTTCCTTCAATGACTAGTTTGTTGATGGTTTTTCACATGAAGGAATGCTGCATTTTATCAGAAGCCTTTTCAGCATTTATTGAAATAGTCATATGGTTTTTGTTTTTAGTTCTGTTCATGTGATGAATCATATTTATTGATTTGTGTATGTTGAACCAACTTTACATCTCAGGGATAAAGCATACTTGTTCATCATCAGTTATCTTTTTGATGTGGTGCTGGATTTGTTTCCGTAAAATTTTTTGAAGATTTTTGCATCTATATTCATGAAAGTTGTTGGCCTGATGTTTTCTTTTATTGTTATGTCTTTACCAGGTTTTGGTACCAGAATGATGCTGGCCTCGAAGAATGAGCTAGGTAGAAGTCCTTCCTTCTTGATTTTTTGGGAATAGTTTCAGTACAAGTGGTACCAGCTCTCCCTTATGCATCAGGTAGAAGCCAGCTATGAATCCATTTGGTCCTGAGCTTTTTCTGCTTGGTAGGCTTTTTATTACAGATTCCGTTTCAGAACTCATTACTGGTCTGTTCAGAGTTTCAATTTCTTCCTGGTTCAATCTTGGGAGGTTGTATGTTTCCAGGAATTTATCCAATTCTTGTAGATGTTCTAGTTTTTGTGCATAGAGTTATTTGTAACAGTCTCTGAGGGATGTTTGTATTTCTGTGGGGTCATTGGTCTTTTTCATTTCTGATTGTGTTTGTTTTTATTTTCCCTCTTTTTTTCCCTATTAGTCCAGCTAGTGGCCTATTAATCTTGTCTATTTTTTTAAATAGCTAACTGCTAGTTTCATTGATCTTTTGTATGTTTTTTTGTGTCTCAATTTCATTCAGTTCAGCTCTGACGTTGGTAATTTATTTTATTATGCTAGCTTTCAGGTTGGCTTGATCTCATCCTTCTAGTCCTTCTATGTGTGATGTTAGGTTGCTAATTTGAGATCTTTCTAACTTTTTGATGGGGGATTTAGCAGTATAAACTTTCCTCTTAACATTGCGTGAGCTGCGTCCTAGAGATTCTGGTATGTTGTATCTTTGTTTTCAAAGAATTTCTTGATGTCTGCCTTAATTTTACGGTTTACCCAAAAGTCATTCAGGAGCCGGTTGTTTAATTTCCATGCAATTGCATGGCTTTGAGCTCTCTTCTTACTTTTGATTTCTATTTTTATTGCACTGTGGTTGGTATGATTTTGATATTTTTAAAATTTGCTGACAATTGTGTTATTATCAATTGTGTGGTCAATTTTAGAGTATGTGCCATGTGCAGATATGAAGAACATATATTCTGTTGTTTTTGCAAGAAGAGTTCTGTATATTTCTGTTTGTTTCATTTGGTCAAGTGTTGATTTCAAATCCCAAATATCTTTGCTGGTTTTCTGCCTTGATGATCTGTCTAATACTGTCAGTAGTATATTGAAGTCTCCCAATATTATTGTGTAGTTATTTAAGTCTCTTCAAATGTGTCTAAGAATTTTTAAATGAATATGGGTGCTCCTGTCTTGGGTGCATATATATTTAGGACAATTCATATTTTAAATTATTGCCCATTTGTTTCAGAATTGTCAGTTTGGTTGGGATCCATTGCTACGGTGCTGTTCAGATCCTTTGGCAATGTCAAAAACACTCTTTTGGTACTGTTGGATTTATTGCACTGATTCCCTCTCATCTGGAGTAGTTGTTTCTTATTTTTGAAATCGCTGCAGTTTTAATGGGACTTTTTATTGTTTATTCTTTTCTCTCTTGAGGGTGTCGATGGAGTGTATGCTGTATATGATTAACTGACTTTGCTTCTGGGTGTTTTCATGAGGCCACATCTTTGTATAGATTCCTTGGTATAGATACCTTTTGTGTGGTGGTTTTCTCAAATGCTGCTTGTTGTATTCATGTGGACATACAAGCCAACACTATCTACTGTGGGGCTGGGAGTGTGGAGGTCTCAGGTGGCTTAATTAGCTCAAACCCTAGCACTATGCCTTTCTTTCAAAAGGTTTTGGTTTTTTGTTGTGTGTGTGTGTGTGTGTGTGTGTGTGTGTGTGTGTGTGTGTGTATTGCAGTTCAATCTCCAGTCCAATAGGTGGTGTTTAATAGTAAGACTTGGTTCACTCTTGAGTAATTTCAATGAAGAGTGGAAGCACCCCCCTGATGGGTGTGACAGGGGGATGTCATGGGGGGGATATGCTGAGGCCTGAAGTGGGTGAGGTGGGGGCTGCACCAGTTCCTCCTCCTGGGCAGGCAGGAATGCAGTGCAATTCATTCCCCTATCATGTCTCTACTACATGGTTCCAACCTTCAGTTCAGTTACAGTGTCCTGTATCTCCAGGTGCAATGTGACTGAGGTCCACAGGAAATACCCATCTTGTAGCTACTACTGAAATGGCCTTGGGGCAGAATCTCTTCTCCTATCCCCAAACAGAAAGCTCTGCAGCTGTTCCATGTTCCATTGCAGGGCCCACGCTGCTCTGTGTAGGAGGGGTAGATGAGTCCCACCCTTCGTACAAGTGCAGGTTGTGGACATCCTTTTAGTGGGGATGCAGCCCCTGCAAATAGAGCTGGAACGCTATCTCCAAGTGCACATCCAGGCCCCCAGTGAGAAAAGCCTTAGGTGCATCTACAGCAGTGGTCAGGAGGAGCGGGAGGTGAACCCCTCTCTACCTCTGCTACTGGCCTCTGGTACTGCCTATCTGATGAAGTGGAACAATGCGCCCCTCCATCAGAGATCCACACCAAGCCTGGGTTTCCTTTGTCTCATATGACACTTTGGTATGCTCCCCCTTCCCCTAGAAGCAGCCTGTGTTGAGGGCTGTATCTCTGGGGATTCTACAGTACGTCATGCATAGGCCAGTCAGAGTGGGTTATGGTGTATGTTTGCTGGGAGATGCGGTGACACGAGGGCTGGGATTCTCCCAGCAGAGTAGTAACCTACAATGGGTGCACAAACAATATGCCACTCACCACCACGTCAGTTTGGGTTTACGGGGTGTGCGAGTGCACCTGCACAAGCTGGATGTCAGGTGAAATGGCCACTGACAGCATTGATCGGACTTCCGGGGGCAGAAATGCTCTCTGACCATTCAGCAGTCAGCAGTCTGTTGCAAGGCTGAGGGGAGCAAAGATGTACCCCCACCTACCTTTTCTATGGGACTACAAGCTGCTCAGTGATCCGTCTCTGCCAGAATCCTGCTGCCTTCCATTTCTGCAGCCCAGCTTCTTCCTATGGGTTCTCTGACAGGTTTCAGCACTCTTCCCTCAGGTTTCTCCTCTAGCCATGACCTGTAACTTTAATCTTCTTTCTGAGGAGATCTGGCATCCAACACCTCTAGTCAGCCACACTGGAAAGAACAAAAACAGAAACAACCTCTTTTTACTTTTTAAAGTGAAAATTCAAAATGGAAACACAAGCAAATACATTACTCAAACATTTGATTCAGTGGCTAACAAAAGACATTTACAAATGCTTGTTTTTTTTTTTTTTTTTTTACTTAGAATCTATATTGTTACCTGCTACAATATAAGTAATTTGAATACACTGTCCTTCTAGCTGATTTTAAGCTGTATTGTTCAATTCTTAAAAGGCCCTTGTGAATGTGAGTGACTTGTGGGACTGTGGAGAAATGGCAGCAAATTTACTCTGCAAGTTTACCTGAGGGCATGGATCTGTGTACTGCAGAGTACCACGAGATAGTGATGGACAGTGTGAAGAGAAGAAAACCCCAAAATGAAGACATTTTTGTTGACCTTCTCTGTACAAAAACATGGAGGCTTTATCGACTATAAGGATGTTTAATGTTTCAGTGGATCGAGTCTTATAAAATATGATGATTAATGCAGATAATCCAAAAGAATCTAGTAAAGAATGATGGAAACTCATGTCTTAGTGAGCAGACGGAAAGAAAGATAATAAAATAGTAGCTTTTTTATGTACCAACAATATTTAGTTTTAGAAAAATTGGTTAAAAATCCACTCAGAGGAGAAAATGTTTTTAAAAATATTTCTTTTTTTTTTGTACTGAGTGTTATTGACTGTGGGTACTTTGTTATTATTATTATTATATTTTAAGTTTTAGGGTACATGTGCACAACGTGCAGGTTTGTTACATACGTATACATGTGCCATGTTGGTGTGCTGCACCCATTAACTCGTCATTTACATTAGGTACATCTCCTAATGCTATCCCTCCCCTCTCCCCCACCCCACGACAGTCCCCGGTGTGTGATGTTCCCCTTCCTGTGTCCATGTGTTCTCATTGTTATTTTTAAAAATATTCCTAGTTATTTCAACTAGGAATCAGATTGGCAAGGATTATTCAGAATTTCTTTTAAAAGCTTCCCCCCAAAAATAAAAAAAATTAAAAACTTCCCAATTGTTGTGAATATAAAAATCAACTACAGTGAATCAATGTATATTTATTATCCTAGCAGATCTGGTACTGTAAGGAAGTTAATTATATTAAATATTCCAAAGTTACCTTTTTAATATTAAAAAATGATATTAAGTTTCATCAAAACAATAACCAAAAAATGGTAAAGAACTAAAGGAAAATCTCCAAAAATTGGAGAGGGATATTTGTCTTCAAACTTTATTCTAAAGCTAAAATAATTAAAACAATTGTGGCATCAGCTTAAGAACTGAGAAAAAACAAGGAAGCAGAATCAGCAGTTCAAATGCTGTGGGCAAAGTTTATAACTGCAGGAAAAAAATGTTAAAACTTCATTCCCTGCATACATGAGAATGTTTTTCACGTGTGCTAAAGAGTTGAATTTCAAAACTAAAACCGTAACAACCTAAATCCCTATAAGAATATTCACAGTGTATAGTGAGCTATTGAGATGATAAGAAATACTCCGGAGAATATTCTGAATATAGTTCCATTTTAATAGTAAATCTCATATATTATATATATGGAAGGATATATTCAGGCTATTAATACCGTGTATGCTGGGGCTGTAGTGGGTAGGGGATGGCTGGTGATGAAGGTGGACTATGACTTCGTCAATGTGGAAACATAACATAGGACATGTATAGATGATAGGCTTAATTGCATAGAAACCTCAAACTCAGGAAAATAAATCAAAAGCCAATGAGCCATATGAGAAATTCTAATTATATAGGGATATGGAAAAGGAATATCTTACAATTAATGGCTTCCCAATATAAAAATAATAATTAGTTTGAACATATCATGGGAAAGTTAATTCACATTAGAAAGAAAAAATGTATCAAATATTTCTTTCCTTTTAGGGCAAACACAACTACATTTTCCATGGAGAGATCAAAGAAGGCATAACCATGTGGATAAACTCTCATGATCTTAGATAGAAATACTTACTAATAAAATGCAGGCTCTCCAGCATAAGAATTATTCAAAAAGATTTATCACTGCCTTATTCTGGGAGGAGTAGAGCTGGTACAGAAAATACAATTTTCAGAACCAGCCCTTCAAAATCTGTTTGTAGTTTTGCCCAAGTTCTGCTTTAATAACTTATGAAATAGAATATGGATCAAAGAGTGATAGAGGGAGGAAGTGGGAGAAAATCCAAAATTATAAAGCTTAGTTAGCAGTTATAACTTTGAGAACAACCAGTTTTACAAAGATTGATAGATTGATTTCCCAAGGTTTGACATGACCTAAGTTCCATGTCATATAATGACTTGAAGAGATAGGAATTTAAAATGTGAAGCATATCAAAATTTAAAGCACTTTACAGAATTTTTGCGGGGTCTAAATTGAACCTATGCAAAACAAGAAAATAAATTGTGAAAAAAGAAATAACTCACTACATAAGAGTTGCTACATTTCCTCAAATTCACTTATATATTTATGTTAATTAAATACCAATGTGATGTATTTTTGGACCATCAAAACAAACTGATATTAAACTTCATTTGGAAGTGTACATGAACTTCAATATGCAACGCCAACCTCTATTAAAAACAGCAATGAGGGACAGTTCTCATAATAGATACTATAGACAAAATAATAATAAAGCAATTTAGTATTTATTCCAAACCACAGACATAAACTGATAGCTCAAACGATGTTGGAAAAATTCAGCATTTGCAGATTTATAAAAATTAAATTTTCACTTCACAATTGCATTTTGCATTGTCAGAGTAATAATTTTAGAATATTAATCCCTGAAAAAACAGATTGGCAGAACTATTATGTATAATTAGGTGAGAAATGCAGCTTATGCATAAATAGCACAAATAAATAGCACAATAGCACTTCCGCGGAAACAAACCACAGTCACACACTCCCTTCTCTAATTGTCGGCAGGTTGATTATGCATTCTTTCTAGCACAGAAAATTGTGGAAGTATGCTGTTTGTACATTTAACATTAAGTTAGGGCAACAGAAATGGGGAGTTGTAGGAGGATACATTTTTTACTTTTTATGACCAAATATTATATTTATAATTAAAAAGTAAAGAAAATATGTTTTAAAAACATTTAGAGCAAACACAGGCCATTTTATTGTTTTGTGACTTTAACTGCTCACGTAAATTTTCCAAACCAATCATATTGTTATGTATCTGAAGGAGTTAAAAATATGAGCTTTCAGAATAAAAAAGACTAATAAGAATGGAGTTTACTGAATGATCGTGTCCATATTCTAAATGCCTAAACCTGGATTAGTTTATTTAATCTTAAGAATGAACCCAAGGCATGTATTATGGATTATACTCCTGCTGATCAAATGAGCTAATACATGTAAAAATTCTTGCAAATATAAAAACTCAGAGAAGGAGGGTACATGCTATTACAAAGAAAATTTTATATTTGGCTTGTATTTGGATAATTTAAAATATGGTGAATTCTTTTAAATATATACTTATAAACCTGCCAGAAGTTAAGTACTCTGAGTACTCCTTAATGGTAAGACTAACCTACACTACTAAGTTGCAGTTTTTTAATAAGAAAACATTAGTGAGTTTTGTATTCACCTTGTAGGGGAGATTAATAAATTTCCTTTACCTATCTGCCTTTTTTCCAACTATCTAGTATAAGTATTATTTTTGTATATAAAAATATTTAAGAATTTTTATTTGAAGCAAATATAGAATGATTGGTTGTTTTGGACTTTGTCTCATCACTTAAATATTCATCACATTCAAATTTTTTTGTGTATGAAGACAGAAAAAAATCTCTTAGCATCAATAATAATGAAAACGAGATAAACATTAACTTTCACTCTGTGCCTATTTGCATGCTCAGCAGCTTGCTAGCTGCTTCCATGTATAGTATTCCATTAAATTCTGACCAAAAAAAACCCTGGTGCAAAGAATATGATTACATCTGCATCACAGATTTTCCCGAGGATCGAGTAAGTCAACAAAAGGAAAAACACTTAGGTAACTGAGAAATGGTTGAAAAACATAATCCTTTTTATTATGACAAAATTTTGCTCCATGTGTAACAAAACACAGTTCTTCACTACGAGTATGTTGAATTATTATTCAATACCTCTACATCTGCCTTGCCATGGTTTAGGTGCCTTGCTATGGATAATGTAATCCTTCCTTGTTATGGATAATGTTTAATTTGACATGTCAGCTTGGCTAGGATATGGTGCCCAGTTGTTTGGTCAAACTCCAGTCTAAATGTTGCTGTGAAGGTATTATTTTACACGTGATTAACATTTAAATGAGTCGATTTTGAGTAGTGCCAATTACTATCCATAATGTGGGTGGGCCTTATCCAATCACTTGACTGCCTTAAGAGTGAAGACTTCAGTTTCCTGAAGAAGAATCAAATCTACTTCAAGACTGCAATAGAGAAATCCTGCCTGAATTTGTAGCTTGCCTGTCCTGTCCTGCAAATTTTGAACTCAAGACTGCAATAACTCTTTCCTGAGTGCCCGGCCTGCTAGCCTGTTCTAAATAATTTAGACTTGGCCTTGTTAGCCCGAACAATCATGAGTCAATTCCTCAAAAATCAATCAATCAATCAATCAATCAATAATTCAGTCTCTCTTTCACTATATATGTGTGTGTGTGTGTGTGTGTGTATTTGTAGTGTCTATAAATGTATACATAGAGTGAGCTGGTTTTCAGGAAGCTGTCCAAGGAACTCTGGAACAGCAGAGAGCAAAATCAAAATCCATCTAACCATGCAAATGAAGACACAGATTTCCTGGATATTAAATAAGGGTAAACATTTCTTATTAAAATAATAAATGTTGAGGGGTAGCTAAAAGACTTGTATCCAAGAGCAAGGCTATTGGATAATTTCTTATATATGGGCATGTGCAGTGCACAGGGATAATAATGAGTGTTTCAGGACTTCAGTTTACATTCATGAGTTATTAAACCTGTAAATTATCATAAACCTGGAATCAAATGATAATACATTACTAGCTAAATAGAAATATTAAAATTCCCAATGGTTAGCAGTATGTATTTCAAAATGGTTATTAGGTAATGAACCAACTCATAATGGAAACAAAATGTATAATATCTCAGAGAAAAAGTTAGGAATAATTTTGGAGAACCTATGAAAAAAATGCAAATGATAGGGTGTAGCTCAGTGTCCCCACCCAAATCTCATCTCAAATTGTAATCCCCAGGTGTTGGGGAGAGACCTGGTGGGAGGTGATTGGATCATGGAGGTGGTTTCCCCCATGCTGTTCCCATGAGTGAGAGAATTCTCAGGAGATCTGATGGTTCAACACTGGCAGTTTCACCTGCTCCCTCTCTCTCTCCTGCCACCTTGTGAGGAAGGTACTTGCTTCTCCTTTGCCTACCGCCATGATTGTACGTTTCCTGAAGCTTCCCCAGCCATGCAGAACTGTGAGTCAATTAAAACTCTTTTCTTCATAAATTACCCAGTCTCAGGCAGTTCTTTATAGCAGTGTGAGAATGGACTAATACAATAAATATTTTATGAGGGCTATAAAAAGCAATCCAAATAAATGAATATATTATTATGATCTTTACTGGGATGATTAAATATTAAAAATTACATTAAAATTCCTTGGGGAGGGGAGAAATCAAATAGATTATGTTAAAATTCATCTGCATAAATAAATTGTTGAGGGTTTTTAAGAAAAGCTTCAAGAAGGCTATGTCATAGAATATGGCATTATTTTAGTGAAATCATGATAGTTTAAACCATGGATATGCCTCGAAAAATTGAATGAGTATTAAATGGAACAGAATTATCAACTCGAATGATACCAACCAACATGAACATGTGTGGAAAATACACAAGTTCTTCAGTTACTTTCCATATTGTACTAAATACTTTCCATGTTAACTAAAGGATTAAACATTAAATCATAAACCATGAATTTTGATGGAGAAAGGTATATCTGTCTGTATTAGGAAAAGGGCAGACAACATACATCTATCCGTATTGGGCAAAGCACAGAAAAAAATGTAAATAGAATAATTCAAGTTTTAAACAAATGAAAACCACCAACTCTGTCATATATGTGTTTGTGCACTTATACATGTTTGTGCACAGAAAATATGCATCAGGCATTTGCTGCTGATTAGGAGGAAGATAAGAATGAAAAAAGGAAAATTAGAAACTCTTAAAATTCATCTTTGCATTATTTCCCTATCTATCATGACAAAATATTGTTTTGATATTTTAAAATACTGATGAAAACATCTAAATAAAAATAACTTCAACCAGGTGTGGTGGCTCATGCCTGTAATACCAACATTTTGGGAGGCAAAGGCAGGAGGATCCCTTGAGCCCAGGAGTTTGAGACCAGACTGAACAACATAGGGAAAGCCCATCTCTAACAACAACAAAAAAAAGGCAGCCATGGTGGTGCATGCCCATAGTCCCAGCTACTTGGGAGGCTGAGGTAGAAGGATCACTTGAGCCCAGGAGGTCAAGGCTGTTGTGAGCTGTGATTATGCTACTACACTCCAGCCTGGGCAACAGAGTGAGACCCCATCTCAAACACACACACACACAAAGAAAAACAACAACAAACAATTCTTTAATTTGGGCTGCTCACATTGTGTGGGTCTTGAAAAAATCACTAAACGTTCTCAAATCTGAAGTTTCCTCACCTTTTGCAAGCATATGATAAGGCAAAATATTAGTAATAATAACAATAATAACAATAACCAATGTATACTGAGTGTTTACTAATGTATCAGACATTTTGCTGAACCATTTCCTGTGCTTTATTTCATTGAGCTTCATTACAATCCTACCAAATAAATACTTTTATTTCCCTTCTTTCAAGAGATTTATCTTGAGGATCAAATGAAGCAATGTAAGTAAAAATATTTTTTTGTAAAGTTTAATTCTAGAAACAAACAGAAAGAGATTATATTATCAGAACTTTTGAATCTATGCCCAAGAAAACCCATTCATAGATAAGATATTGGCATCCTATTTAGAATATAGAAGCTTACATACCAGATTTTGATTCTATGAATAAATCTGCCTGCTGGCTAAGTTTGCACACGTTTCTCAGCCTCCAATCATAAATCATGATTTTCGTATCCCAAGGTCAGTAATGAATTTGAGTTTTCTGTGGCTGTTATTGCATCTCTGGTTCAGCCTTTCTCTTTACGCTTTCTACCTAAGGGACCAGATCCCATAGTACAGTTGGATGTCCCACGTCTAAAAGATGAGATCGCCGGGTACAAGCCAAGTAGGGGGCATAGAAAAAAAAATGCTCTACTTGATTTGTTCTATTTGGCAGTGCATGCCACTGGTCAATACTTAATACTTCTATTTTTAACCTTGCTTTCAATGTTCCATAATTAACACAGTTAATAGGATTACATACCTAAAAGTACCTGGTAAGTATTAAGATAGGAAAAGTAAGATGGGCATTCAGCAAAAAGAAGTATGTAAAAATTGTTAGTTTTTTTACACTACACTACTATTAATCAGTTGAAAAACAATCTATTGACAACAAGGATAAGGATAAAATATCTAGAATAAAATGGTCAAGTTATTCTAGAAATATATAAAGTGCTTGTTCTACAATCATTTCCTGAAAGGTATTAAAGAAGGCTTGAATATTGGCATGTGTTCCCTTCATTGTAGAAGACTGGTTATTGTGAAGATGTCAGTTTTTCTCAAATTCATTTACATTTTTGCTCATTAGAAACTCCAAAGTGACATTTTTTTAAAAAAGTGGAAGACAGAAGCCAAATCTACATGTTTTAATTTTTTTATATGGACAATTTCAAACACATGTGAAAATAGTTAATAGTTTACCCACCATCCAGCTGTAATGATAGTCAACTCATGATTAAATATTTCTTTTATACTCCATCTACTACCCTTCCAGTGATCCTATTTTTGGATTTCTTTGAAACAAATCAAACCATAGCATATCACATCAAATCATCAAATGTGACTTTTTTTTTTTTTTTTAGTGATCCAAGATTTTTATTTAGGGAACAGATGAAGCAAAATGGCAAGGTATGAGAAAGTAAAGAGTGCTAACTAAATAACCACAGAGGAACGTTCAAAAATCAATTAATTACTCTATCACATCAACAGCTAAAGAAGAAAAATCCTAAGATCGTATCATCAATAAAAGCAATTAGCAAAATCCAATACTTATTCATGATAAAAACTCCCAGCAGACTAACAATAGAAAAGAACTTCCTCACCTTGATAAATGTTGTTACATTTTTCTTAAAAATAAAAAGGTTTCATTATTAAAGAAATATAGTACAATAGGAAATCCATAAGGAGCATTTCTCATGTCAGATTCTAAATGACACTGTAATGATGTATTATTTTTTTAAACCTGGTATTGGCTCCAAAATTGACAGAAATTTCACTGAAATGAAATTGTGAACCAGGAAAAATTAGAGATTTGCACATTTAAAAAAATGTAACCCTAACTTCACAGCATACAACAAAATATCATTCATGGGAATTACAGGAGAATATTAACAACAACAACAACAACAACAACAACAAAAAACGAAGGAAATCTACTGACCTATAAGATGCCCATGATGTATTGCAATGTGCTGACGGGAAGTCGTAAAACAATCTATTTTTGTAGATCTCATTGTTTATAAAAAGCAACAACCCAGGAAATGATCTTGACTTAAATATATGTGTGTTGATAAATATTTGCTTGAGCCCCCCCCAAAAAACACACAGATGTTTATGTAAATGCTGTCAGCATTTTTGAGAATCCTGTCAAAGAAATGAGAATGAAGCAATATAGGGGGAGATTGTACAATTATTCTTTATCTACTTTTGCACTATTTGGATAATTAGGATGAGGGAGCATCGCTTCTGTCATAAAACGTTGTAGAGAAAACAATTTGATAAGAAAAGCAAATCTAGGCCACTCTTGGCCTGAGATTAAGATCATACATGTCACATCATACATGTCACTTAGCCTCTGGCAAGGTTCAAGTTTTATGATCGGAAAAAAAGGAACACATGGACATAGTGAAAGTAATAACAAAAAAAGAAAGAGAAACAAAAATTAACCTTTCCTGATTGATTGCTTCCATTTCAAACAGTGACTAAATGCTTTTATGAGCATCATCCCATCCAACCCTCACACAAAACCCTTTGCAGAGAGAGGGTGTTATTACCTCTGCCTCCCATATTTGTTATGGGGCTCAGATTAGCCAACACGTATCACCATATTTCAGCAAATTGTAACATCAGAGCACTGTAGGTCATTTACATATCAAAAATTCAATCTCATGCCCAATACACGTTTACTTACAACACGTTAGCTTCCTATTTGAAAACTACCGGTCAAAACTCCAAAAGCTTTGAATAAACCCTCTTATTTGTTAAAATTAAGCTCTAACTTGTAAACTGCAATTATTATACCAGAATTTGTTCAGTGAATTTTGGGTTTCATGTTGCTTCCAGGGCAAACCTGGATGAATTTGGCTGAAAAATCCCTATAAACTGTTTTCCTTAGAGTCCAAAGCTGAAAAATGATTTTGGAATCTTGTTTCCAGCACTATAATGGTCAAGGTAGGCACTTGCTACTCAAAGTGTGGTTCAGGGATTAGCAGCAGAGGTATCCCCTGAGAACTTGTTAGAAATCTAGAATCTTTGGTTCTATTCCAGATATGCTTAATAATAATCTGAATTTTAAACAAGATCTCCAGGTGATTTCTATCCACATTAAAGTTTGAGAATCAGTGGTGTAGATGACCTAAAACAGCTACCCATCTCTGATAAACTTAGAAATATGAGATAAAATAAAACTTTTTTCAATGTAGAGCTGAGCTCATAATAAATTAGGGATAGAAATTCATAAAGGAGAAATTACCAGAGGGTAAATGGAAATGAACAGTGGGTGATGGGAGGGCCCATGCTAGACTCACTAACCTAAAGTCTTGAGTTTTTACAATAGCAAGCAGGACAGGAACATGGCTGTAAGCCCAGGCAAGGTAGGAAATTAGAACAGAATTCTCACAATAAAGACACCTAATCAAATTAAAGATTCATTCCTAATAATACTCTTAAAAGCTAGAAATAGAAGAAAACTGATTTATAAATATATCTGCCAAAAAGCTACAGTAAATATATTTTTAATGTGAAATATTTGCTCTTAGTGATATGATTTGTCTTTGTGTTGCTAGCCAAATCTCATGTTGAATTCTAATCTCCAATGTTGTGGGAGGGGCCTGGTGGGAAGTGATTGGATTATGGAGGTAGATTTCCCCCTTGCTGTTCTCATGATAATGGGTGAGTTCTCATGAGATCTGGTTGTTTGAAAGTGTGTAGCACTTCCCCCCTTTACTCTCTCTGTCTCCTCCTGGCCATGTGAATATGTGTTTGCTTCCTCTTTGTCTTCTACCATGATTGTAAGTTTCCCGAGGCTTCTCCAGTTAGGGCTCCTGTACAGCCTGTGCAACTGTGACTCAATTAAACCTTTTTTCTTCAAAAGTTACCCAGTCTCAGGTAGTTCTTTATAGCAGTGTGAGAACAAAATAATACACTTAGTATTAATAACAAGAAAATTATGAAGAGATATTCCACATCATTAGTGATCAGAGAAATGCAAATCAAGACCACTAGGAGCATATCAAGATAGGTTACAGTCTAACTCTATCTTATTGCCACAAATATAAAAGACTGATGACACCTAGTGTTGGCCAAGATGTGAATGCACAACATTTTACCCACTGCTTGGTGGCGGTGTAACCCAGTGGAGTTAGTTTGGGAAATGGTTTAACATAATCTCCTAAAGCTGAACTCTTGTATAAAATATGGCCCGTTGATTTCCCTCATAAGAAAAAACAAGAAAAACTCTTTATACATGGACAATAGGGAATATATATAAGATTGCTTATATATAATAATAATTATTATTATTGTGTTATTATTATTATTACTATTCCTGTCCTAGCTTTTGGTTTTAGTGATAGGCTTTTGAGTGTTTTTATTGATGTCCTAGATTTTGTTTTCAGTGATAGTCTTGTGAGTGTTTCTTAATTATTTAAAACAACTAATTAAATAATTAAATAAAAGCAGAAGATTGCTTATGTGTAATTATATTATTATTATTATTACTCTTGCTTTCCTAGATTTTGTTTTCAGTTATAGGCTTGTGAGTATGTCTTAATTATTTAAAACAACTAACTAAATAATTAAATAAAAGCAGTCATGGACTGATATTGAGAGCATGTCAGACACAAAGAATTAGGACTATTCTAATTCTCTGAATCTGAAGTGCAATAAATACTATCAATTTTTATTATACATAAAACAATAAATGTATGCGTTTCAAGTGACTGCATGGATAACTGAGCAGGATCAGGCAGCAAACTCTCTTGTCAATAGTTGACATGAAAGACCAGACTCTAGAAAAAAGAATGAGTGTCTCAGGTATGAAAGATAAGGGTTGAGTTGTTATCAGGGGTATGTATTCTCAAAAATACTGTCGTATTCTTCATAGGTATGTTATAGCACTTACTGTTTACAATGCTATTTTATCCCTAGCCTAATCATTTTGAAATGGTTTTATATATAGATATAGATACAGATATACATTCTAAAATAAGAAAATCAACCAGAACATATACTATTTTAGTTTCTTCAGCATACAGGGCAGACAGAAAAAGACTGAAAAAATAAGTGATGATTTCTCTATGTAACATCAACGACACTCTTGAATAAACAATACTTCCAGACTTTTAAGGTTTTATATTTTAAAATATAAAATATATTCTTCTTTTAAATATATTTAAAATATAAAAAAAATTCTTCAGGTTATACACATTAGATAGATCACACCCCTTTGTCATAATTCCCTACTTAATTGGAACAAAAGGCAACAATGAGAAGTTTTAAAAGCATATACTTGCAAGATAAAGGAAGAGAAGGCTTAGGAATAATATTTTGGACGTAGAAATGTTGATAAGTGACCAGGAAATGATTGAGCAGAGAGAGAAAGCCCTGTGCAAACCTAGCAATGGGGAATCCCAGAAGCAGGTTGGTTTGGAAGGCCTTAAATATAAAAATTCCCAAGGAATTGGAAATATCAGGTACTTGTGACAGTGAAGGTGAAGGTAGGGCGAAACACAAGAATATTTGCTAAATGTCCATATAGGAAGCAGTTAGGACACCATAAACCACACACGCTCATATTCTCCCATGGGCAATAAGCCCGGAGAGCAGCATACGAGGTTAGAGTACGGTGACAAAGAACTCCAGAAGTGATGTTTCCCAGAACAAGTTTCAAATGAAAGATGGATCGATATTTCTGAAAGTATTGTGAGGAGATTTATGTCTCTGTTGAGAGTATGGGATAAATTAGTGATAGATACATATGAAACTATAACAAGACAGTTGTTAACTGCGAGGGAGAAAACAAGCACAAGCCCTATAAAAAAGGAAATATAATCAAAGTATATTACTCGGTTTCGATTTGAACAATGTTTGCATTTCTCTAATAGATTAACCACTCACTTACTATTGTCCTAACGAAAACATATTATATTGGCTGGATGATATATTGGCTTGATGATATATAAACATGTTATATTGGCTGGATGAGATGAGTAAAAGGACATGTAGTGAGGGTTGTTTTTGTGGTGGTGGTGGTGCTGTGTGTGTGTGTGCGTGTGTGTGTGTGTGTGAGAGAGAGAGGGGAGAGAGAGGGAGAGAGAGAAACAGAAAGAGAGAGAAACAGAGAGAGAGAGAAAGAGAGAAACTTATCTTCTACCATAGTAGCAAAAGCCAATAGTGGCCGTTTAGAACTTAAAAATCAATAAGTAATAGTATAAGCATATTTTTCTAAAACATGGATACAAATTCCCAAAGAAACAATGGAAAAGCGGCTTCATCTAGAGAAGAAGGATCAGGGTTAGAGAGAGTGCTTCAAAATGATACTGTAATTTTTATTACAAGCCTTGTAGAGTTAGTTTTTTGAAAAACATGTAATTTTGATATAGATTTTTTAAGTTGACCAAACCAAGAATATCCTGGCAACAGAAACAAGATTTAAATGGTTAGGAACAGATATATCAATAAGTTTCCAGAATATATGTAAAAGAAATGACATATTATTATGTAGGAATTTTTATAAGTGATTTAAATAATTGTGTACACATACATGAACCTAACTTAGAAGAATGAGTGCTTTGTACAAGGTAATTATATTAAATACGAGGGATGTGAGAAAGTGATGTTAAAATACATCTGTACAAATAATTTAAAGCGATAACAATTTCATGTCTTTACTATTATTTATTTACTTATTTAATGTTTAGAGACAGGGTCTCTGTTACCCAGGCTAGAGTGCAGTGGTGTGATTTTAGCTCACTGCACACTCGAAATCCTGAGCTCAAGTGAACCTCCCACCTCCACCTCCCAAGTAGCTGGGACTAAAGGCACGCAGCACCACATTCTGCTAATTTGTTTTTATTTTGTGTAGAGATGGAGTCTTGGTATGTTTCTTTTTATTATTATTATACTTTAAGTTCTAGGGTACATGTGCACAATGTGCAGGTTTGTTACATATGTATACATGTGCCATGTTGGTGTGCTGCACCCATTAACTCGTCATTTAACATTAGGTATATCTCCTAATGCTATCCCTTCCCCCTCCCCCCACCCCACAACAGTCCCCGGTGTGTGATGTTCCCCTTCCTGTGTCCAAGTGTTCTCATTGTTCAATTCCCACCTGTGAGTGAGAACATGTGGTGTTTGGTTTTCTGTCCTTGCAATAGTTTGCTGAGAATGATGGTTTCCAGCTTCATCCATGTCCCTAAAAAGGACATGAACTCATCCTTTTTATGGCTGCATAGTATTCCATGGTGTATATGTGCCACATTTTCTTAATCCAGTCTATCATTGATCGACATTTGGGTTGGTTCCAAGTCTTTGCTATTGTGAATAGTGCCGCAGTAAACATACATGTGCATATGTCTTTATAGTAGAATGCTTTATAATCCTTTGGGTATATACCCAGTAATGGGATGGCTGGGTCAAATAGTATTTCTAGTTTTAGATCCTTGAGGAATCGCCACACTGTCTTCCACAATGGTTGAACTAGTTTACAGTCCCACCAACAGTGTAAAAGTGTTCCTATTTGTCCACATCTTCTCCAGCACCTGTTGTTTCCAGACTTTTTAATGATCGCCATTCTAACTGGTATGAGATGGTATCTCATTGTGGTTTTGATTTGCATTTCTCTGATGGCCAGTGATGATGAGCATTTTTTCATGTGTCTGTTGGCTGCATAAAAGTCTTCTTGAGTCTTGCTATGTTTCTTAGGCTGGTCCTGGCCTTCTGACCTCAAGCAATCCTCCCACCTCAGCCTCCTAAAGTGTTGGGATTACAGGCATGAGCCACTGCACTTGGCCAGTTTCACGCATTTAGTATTGATAATCAAGATGATTACAATACTAATGGAATATTTAATGAGTGTTTATTCATTGTTGTGTAACTTGGTGTGGACTACCAGACTTTCTCACAAAAATCCTTATGATTACCTCATGAAATAGGTTATATATTTCTCTCTTAAAGATTCCTTGTGAAACTCAAAAGGGACAACATATGTGAAAACACTTTAGCACAGTATAAAATGACATAAACAGATGAAGTTTATCATCATGGCATTTCACATTATGTCTAACATGATAGATGGAATGGTGAATTCCTACTTAGAATATACCACCCTAATAACTGCTTGTTAGCTAGGTCTCACATTCCAGTATTAAATAGCATTCTTTATCCCCAGACGTCATTACTGAATTTGAAATTCTTTGACAGCATAATCACTCTGGTTGAATTAACAACATAGTACCTTCAACATGATTCCTTAAGCAACCAGTTTCCAGTGCAGAGATGGAAAGAGAAAGACTTAAAACAAAGAGGGAGGCAATCGAGGGCAAAGAAGCACAGAACCAAACTCAAGGGTGGCTGTCAGCCTTTCCCCTTCAGCTAATTAAATTGCTGGCTGATTATGACAATAGAATCTTTTTATTGCTTTCAATTCGTTAGGCAGTAAACATAAATTATATTATTATCCAGAAAATTTAGGAATTTCCGACCTATGAGAACCTGTAGAACGGTTCAATAAGATAGGCTAACAGAAACAAACTATGTAAAAATCAGTAACTTCACAAGTGATCTTTGGCAATAAAACATAATGGTAAGTGACTATATTCAAAACAGAAAAAATCTGAAAAATACCTAGAAATCATACTATAAAGATTTTTATTTACCTTGCTTTCTTGGTTAAGAAATGTTTATATCCTGAGGGATACAAAAGAAAAATTAAATGTTACCAGTGATGCTCAACTAGGATAAAGATACACATAGCTGCACAAGTAAGGAAATTACATTTAAAATCCAAATTGAAGTTCTTGAGGGAATTTGATAATTTAATTTGAATTATCAATTATTTCTTATATAAAAGAATTTTATATCATTTCTTGTATGAAAGAAATTACTTTGGATATTTAAAAGATTCTTCAAAAATAGTAATAATCAAGAATACTCACCATTTAATAAATGAAATTTGAAAGCCACACATTTAAAAACAATGTGGAATTGGATTAAATACAGGCAGAAAGCTTTCAATGTTGGATTACTTCTACATGCAAGAACTATCTTGCGTATTTACTTCATGCTGTTTACCCATATGCATTTCATATGAGTTGAAAGCTCAAATTTTAAAATATAAAACCTTAAAAGTCTGGAAGATCTTTGCTGCACAGTTTTATGTGAGAAAGGCCAATTTTAGAAACTCTATATATCATGATGCCATTTTTGGCATTAAAACCATTCCCTATAAGTAACAAAGAGGTCAATATGTATTTATTCAAGCAAGATCGTTATGCAGAAGGATATGCAACATAGTGAGGGCATTCTCAGCATAGTTAATGTAAGAGTGGGTGAGATTGGAGGGATTGTTGAACAAAACTATTCAATTATTGAGAACTGGTACAATAATGGACAAAACCAAAATACTCAACATACAAAATCTTCTCTAAATGGCATAATAAACCATTAATATCTTTATGCCATTAAGACTGAATGAAGCAGTAACTGCAAAAACACTTTCATAATCTAAAAGGAGACATGAGAAAGAAAAGATACAAAGTTTTAATTTTACTTTTGCAGTTCAATGGTGTGGACAATCCAAGTCAGTTACCCTTACAAAAAAAATTATGAGAACACATAACATATCCCACTATATTGGAGAGAGGGAAGAAAGCAGAAAATTTAGGACTTTGCCTACATAAAAACATTAAAGGTTTTAAAAAGTCAGGCAGATTTAGGATGTATCCACATAGAGAGGAAACATACGAAACATCTATTAATAAAGACTATTTATAATAAACATCTATTTATAAAGACTTGGTCAGGTACCATATAAAATAACCAACTTAAATTTAAAGAAGATTTTGAAACAAGGCTTCAAAAAAGGTAAATACACATATCTGGAATAAAAAGTTTCAATATTGAAATATATGAATACTTCCTTGAAACATTTTAATATTTGCAGCAATGAAATGAAACGAAATTGGAATGAATTTACTGATTATGATGGATTGATTTGTGGCTTTATTTTTTAATCTCAGTTCCTTAAAAATGAAGATATAATTCACTTTAAAATAGCCAAAATATCATCTAGAAATTGATGACAAAGAGAAAACAGATCAATAAGATGAAGTGACAGAAAACTAATTTATAAAAATATAACTTACCAACAGGATATAATTGACATATATATAGAAAACAGATCATGGAACATTCACTAAGATGGACAATATCTTGGGTCATAAAATAAACCTCAACACATTAAAAAAATAAAATTGTACATAATATGTACTCTGTTCACAATAGAATCAAATTAAAAACCTGTAACAAAATGATAACAGGAAAATCATCCCTAAATATGTAGAAATTAAGCAACACCCTTAAATAAATCCATGAATCAAAGAGGAAGTCTCAAAGGTAATTTTTAAAAAATACCAGAAACTGAACAAAAATGAAAACACAACACTACAAAATATGTGGGACACAGATAAAGCAGTGCGAAGAGTGATACTGATAGCATTAAGTGCTTACACTACAAAAGAGGAAAGATCTCAAATATACAGAATCTAAGTTCTAATCTGGTTCTACTTCAAGAACTAGAAAAAGAACATAACAGACTCAAATAAAGAAATAAATAATGAAGATAGGAAAATGTATCAAGGTTATTAAAAATAGGAAAACAATAGAGAAAGTCACTGAAAGAAAAAGCTGATTCTTCAAGAAACCAGTTCAGCTGACAAACGTTTATTAAACCTGACAAAATTCAAAAGAGAGAAGACACAGCTCACTAATATCAGAAATAAAATGAGGGTCATCACTAAAGGTATTACAGTGATAATAAGAGAATACTATGAACAATTTACACTCATACATTTGACAACTTAGAAGAAATGGACCACTCACAAACTAATAAAATTCAACTAAGGTGAAATAGATAATCTAAATACTTTTATAATCATTAGGGAAATTGAATACACAACCAAAATGATTCTGTAAAAGAAATCTCCAAGCCCAGAGAGGATCACTAAAAATTTTACCAACCACTTAAAAATTTAATACCAGTTCTACATAATCTCTTTCAAAAAATAGACTATGTGAGAACATTTTCCAACTTATTCTATGAATCTAGTCCCCGTTATCAAAACTATGCAAAGAGAGCACAAAAAATATTAAAACTAATATCTCTCCTGAAATTAGATACAAAAACCCTCAAAAAATATTAGCAAATAGCATCCAACAAAATATAAAAATAATATTACATCATGACAAGTATGGTTTATTCCATCTATGCAAGGCTAGATCATATTAGAAAATCAATCAATGCAATCTACCATATAAATAATATAATTGATATTGATGATGAAATGATATAATTGATATAATCATATCAATCGATGCAAAAATCAGTTGGTTATATCTAACACTTATTCATGAAAAAATCTCAGAAAACTAAAAACAGAAAAAATTCTCAACTTGATAAAGCTCATCTACAAAAAACCTGCTAACATCATACTTAATGGTAAAAGATTGACTATTGTTTCTCTAATATCAGGAACAAAGAAACAATGTGTACTCTCATCTCTCTCTCTCTCTCTCTCTATATATATATATATATATATAGAGAGAGAGAGAGAGAGAGAGAGATGATTATTTAAAAATTTATATGGAAAGGCATAAGTACTGAAATACCTTAAATTTTTTTTTGAGACCAAGGACAATGGCTTATGTGTGTAGTCCCAGCACTTTGGAAGGCCAAGATGGGAGGGTCACTTGAGCCCAGGAGTTCAAAGCTATCCTGGGCAAGATGGTGAGACCCTGCCTCTGGAAAAAAAAAAGAGAATTTGGAAAAGAATACAGTTGGAGAAATCTCTTAATCCAATATTGACTTATTATATAGCTAGTACAAGTAAGACAGCATAGTATTGCTGGATGGATAGACACATTGGCCAATAGAATGGAATAGAGAACACAGAAATAGACCAAAATTTGCTCAACTTTGACAAAACTGCAAAAGCAATTAAATAGAAGAAAGATAGGCTTTTCAACAAATGCTGTTGAAGAAATTGGACATTTATAGGAAAAAAAAAGATTTTGACCTAATCCTTACTTCTTATACACAAATTCACTCAAAATCTATCACAAAATTATATGTAAAATGTAAAAGTTTAGGAAAATAAAACATAGAAGAAAATCTTTGAGATCCAGGACTAGGCCAATAATTCTTAGACTTAACATTGCAAACAAGATCCATAAAAAGTAAATTGATAAATAAAACCCCATCAAAATTATAAACCTTTGTTCTGTGAAAGAATCTATGAAAAGGGTAAAAAGACAAGCTACAGTTACAAACCCTATATTCAACAAAGGTCTACTAGTATCTAGAATGTATAAAGGACTCTTAAAACTCATCAGTATAAAAATCTACAATCCAATTATAATATAGGCAGAGAACATGAACAGACAATTTACTGAAGAGAATATATAAGTGTCAAAAATATACATGAAAACACATTTAAAATTATTAGCCATCAGGGGAAACACATATTAAAATCACAATGAGATATTACTACACACCTACTGGAATGACTAATGTAAAAATATAGTCATGCAAATACTGGCAAGAATGTGAAGAAACTGAATCACTCATACATTGATTGGCTGGTGGGTGTTAAAAGGGTATAGCCACTATAGTAAAGATAGTGGTCGTTTCTTACACAACTAAACATGTACTTACCATATGACCAAACAATTGCATTCTTAGGCTTTTATCAAAGGAAATTGAAAATTTGTATTCACACAAAAACCTGGATATAAATGTGCATAGCACTACTTTTTGTAATAGCCAAAAAGTGGAAATAACCCAAAATTCCTTCAATGGGTGAATCTATAAAGAAGCCATGGTACATTCATACCACGGAACACTCTCAGCAAAAAAAAAAAAAAAAAAAAAAAAAAAAAAAAATGACAACAAATAGAAAAATCAACTCAAAAAGATTAAAGATCTAAAGGTAAGTCCTGAAACTGTAAAATAACTAGATGAAAACATAGGGAAAAAGTTTCCTAACATTGACTTGGGCAAAGATTTTTTGTTAAAAATAGAACTACCAAATGATCCAGCCATCCAACTTCTGGACATACATCCAAAGGAAATGAAATCAGTATGTTGAAGAGATATCTACACTCCCATGTTCATGCAGTAGCTCTTTTACTAAGGACCTGCCAGTGTGGGCTGCCATTTGCACCATGAAGAAGGCAGCCTGGGTCGTTATTGAGTAGTACTGCACCTGCCTGGGCATTGACTTCCACATGAATAAGTGCATGTGTGAGGAGATTGACATTATTCTAAAGAAGTAGCACTGCAACATAATAGCAGGCTATGTCACACATCTAGTGAAGAGGATTCAGAGAGGCCTGGTGAGAGGTGTTTCCATTAAGCTGTGGGAGGAGGAGAAAACAACGAGAGATAATTTTGTTCCTAAGGTCTTAGTCCTGGATCAGAAGATCACTGAAGTTGCAGTGTGAGGGGTCCCCCAGCAGGTTACTTAAGGGTGTATGCCTGCTGCCTGAACCCTGAAGGCTGGGTGGTGAGTTAAGGCCACGGGGCCCAGCAGAAGAGCAGGTGTCCCAGAGAATCCTAAAATCCTAAAGAGTAGCTAAGAACCTACCACAAAAACAGTCTCGTCGCTCAAACACAGAAGGCAAAGAGCCAGAAAATTAGCTTAAAAGCAGTTAAGAAATGAGGGGTGGAAGAGATCTCTAGAACTGTCCTGCTGCTGCCCAGCAGTGCTCTGTATGCAAGTCTTAAGCTCATCTACTTGCCAAGCTAGACTTGCCTATCATGCTTTGGTTTCTTGGCACCTTCATAGCTTGGGGCTAGGGGTGTGCTACGGTCTAAAATTTTTATCATAACAATTGGCATCATGAACAGGATCCGAGAGACCAAGGGATGAGTCAGGAAGGGGCATCTGCAGGGAAAAATCCCAGAGTGGTCAGCCACATACATATGGGGTGGAGTTGCCTAACTGCTCAACCTTTGTGGGCCACTGCATAAGTACGCGGATGCTCAGAAAACACTGCTAGCGACTGAGCACGTATTGTAGTAAGATATGAAAGTATGATAAGGATAGCAAATGCACTGTTATTGCAATAAGGCTGGTTACTGAGAAATCATTAGAGCAGGAAAGGGAGAAAGGCTAGAAACTCCTGCAGCAGGTAAAAGGTATGCTAAGTTTTCTAGGACTTCAGATGGTTATATACTATGAACCATTCTTGTGCACCTTTTAAAACTGATGGTCGAATTACAACAAGAAAAATTCAGAGCTCAAATTGTTAACCTGCAACTATAGAGTTAAGTAGAATTTTCTAAAGCTCTCTATCTATATCTCTATTTTCTTTTTTGCCTACTTTGAATCTGCCGTTAAGCTACTGGTGTGGAGATAAAATTCAATGTTTATGATCTTGCCAATTCAAGGTTACTTGGAGATTTTGTTTCTGTTATACAGTTCAGTCAGTTCTAACTACAATGTAAACATTGATAACTCATTTGGACCTGAAGACAAAAAAGTAAAAAGAGGTTTTGTAAATAATTAAATTGCAGTGGAAACTGCTTAGGCCAAATTTTGATCCACAGCCTTCATTGGATTACCTATCAGGGAAAACAAAGTTTAGTCATGTGAACAGGACTAAATTTTGTAAGAAATTACTTAGATGCATTTATCTTTTGTAAAATAATGAGTTTGTAATGCCGTCTTATGGCTAGAGTTCTGAGGCAAAACCTATGGAATCTTTGCTTCTGTGTGCATATACATGTTTAAATGTGTTTATGTGTATGCACATGTATAATGTTATGGAGTGTCTAGCATGGTATGAAATTAGTTTATAAATAAATGAATAGTTATAAATTAAATAATTTCAAATGATTTTCAGGTTCATATTAATTTAGTAATTTTTAGTACATAAACTGGATCAAAAATTATTGGTAAAATAAAAATAGAAATACTGCCAGCATTGTCAGTCTACATTTTTGTCTAGGTTTGCTAATTAGACAAGTTTTAGATTTGTCTCTGCTAGATATTTTAAGGTGTCAGGGTTTTACCTGAAGGTTTTAAGACCATAAGATGAGCCAAAAACAGAGGAATCTTTGTGTGATTTTTTGATAGACAAGACCAATTTGATATTGTTAATTTAATGAAAACAGCTGAATTTTCTGAGTTATCAGCAAAAATGCCAATGTGCTCAACTTTAAGGTTCTTGCTTAGGTTAACATCTGATATTCTCAGGCTATGAAAATGGTTAAAAAAAGATAAAGTTGGAATGATGGTAAGCTTTATCTAATGTCTTGGCACTCATGAGTAAACTAGATAAACTGCTAAAAATAAATAAAGTAAACGTAAATGATATAAATACTTGTAGGTAAAACTTTTGTGTATTTTAAAAATCTTAAAATTATTTTAGGTACTGATCGAATGTCTGGGTCATTTCCACTTTAAGAAGGGTTATGATATGGGGCATTGGTCACACTTCTGAGCCTCTTAATGGGAAATATAATCTATGATATGGGGGAAACATTGGTGGACATCAGTGAGCTGGATAAAAACAAGGACCAAGTCCAGAAAGTAACCAAGGAATGAAAAGAAGATGTGTCAAATGGGTGCCTGTACCCTTGCCCCAGCCCAGGCAGGTAATAAACATGAAACAATACTCTCTGTTAGGGGACACTCTGTAATATGGTTTGCCTCTGTTTCCCCACCCAAATCTCACGTTGAATTGTAGTTCCCAGTGTTGGGGGAGGAACCTGGTGGGAAGTCATTGGATCATGTGGGCAGATTTCCTCCTTGCTGTTCTTGTGATAGTGAGTTTTAGGAGGTAAGATGGTTTTAAAGTGCATGGCACTTCCCCCTTCGCTCTGTCTCTCCTGTTCTGCCATGTGAAGATTGTGCCTGTTTTCCCTTTGGCTTCCACCATAATTGTAAGTTTCCTGAGGCCTCCCCAGCCATGCTTCTCCGACAGCCTGTGGAACCATGAGCCAATTAAACCTCTTCTTTATAAATGACCTACTCTCAGGTAGTTCTTTATAGCAATGTGAGAATGGATGAATGCACTCTCAAACCACCCAACCAATCGAGAAATTACATAAGGTACAAATAGTCAGGTTGGCAAAGAGCCCCTATAATAGCCCTTTGTGGCCTGTGAAGAAGCCAACTGACACCTGGAGAATGATGAGCGACTACTGTGAGCTAAATAAAGTGGTGCCCCTGTACACGCAGCTGTACCCAATATTGCCGAACTGCTAAATCAAGTGGTCCTTAATCTGTGAAATATTCATGCTGTGACTGACTTGGCTAATGCCTTTTCCAGTATTCCTTTAGCTGAAGATTCACAAGACCAGCTTGCCTTCACTTAGGAGGGCCAACAATCCACTTTCCAGGTGCTACCATAAAGATAGCTGCACAGCTCCACCATCTGTCACAGTTTGGGTGCACAGGACCTGTCTAGACTTTGCCTGACTCAGTCTCCCTGTTTTACTATATTAATGATAACATACTAACCCTAGAGTTTCTTACAGATCTGGAGACTGCCTTAGAAACCATCTTGGATGACCTAAGGGACAGAGAATGGAAAGTCAACCCCAAAAAGACAGAGGGGCCTGGTGCAGCTGTCAAACTTCTAAGTTACCTAGTTGGGGAAGACATGAAACCTACTCAGAGCTGTCATCGATAACATAGCACAGCAACCTATTCCCCAGTCAGTAAAGCAACTCCAAGTTTTCCTAGGTTTACTAGGCTATTGAAGGATATTCATTCCTCATTTTGCACAAACCCTCAGCCCATTACATATCCTAACAAAGGCAGGTAAAAAATGGGATGAGGCACATATCGAATAAGAGCATTTGGCAAAGCAAAAACATTAGTGAAACAAGCCCAAGCACGAGGAGCCCATTCTAGCATTCCTTTGTATTATAAGTCACTGGAGATATCACAATGATGAATTGAAGATTATGGCAAAAGCAACCAAAGGGAATGGTATCTGTAGGATTTTTGTCTCAATTATGGAAGGGGACAGGATCCTGCTATACAGTCATAGAACAACAGCTATTTAGCATGAATATAGGGCATTGGAACAATTGGAGGCCATCACCAGAAAGCAGGCCATCATAGTAAAAACTGCCTATTCCATAAAAGGATGAATAGAATATCTCCTAGACAAGCCCATCCTCAGAGTAGTACAATCACACACCCTGTAGAAATGGCATGCCTATCTACAACAAAGGCGTGTCCTGTCCACTAGTCCTTTAAGCCAGGCACTACAGGAGGTGCTTGAACCCATCCACTTTGATCAAGTGGAGGAGTTCGACATGGGAGTGGAGCCACCATATATGAGGGAATCTTAGGGATACCTTCTAGGGCCTGGTACACTGATGGGTCTAGCAAAGGCACTCAATACCAATGGTCAGCAGTCATTGCGCAAATGGATACTAACATCATGTGGATAGAATGGGGATTAGGACCAAACAGTCAATGGGACAAGCTATGGGCAATCTGGATACTCATTACCCATGAGCTCTGGCCACTAGTCATTTGCAAAGATAGTTGGGGTACATACAGAGGCACATAGCCTCAAAGTCCCCTTCTGGAAATTAAGAGGTAGACACCCTTACTCATGTTTGGGCAATTTGCCCTGAACCCATTGGAAGAGGCTGTTATAAGGGAACATCATAAGAGTGGCCACTGTGGGGTAGCCATAGGTGAGCCATAGCAAAAACAGCAGCCATTCTATCTGCAATTCAAATGTTTTTCCAGCTGTTCAGAACTGTGAGACCTGTTCATGGCTGCAACCTAGAAATGTTCCCTTCACACTAGGTCACAAACATGGAGCCATACAACCTGTGTGGAACTGGCAAGTCAATTATTGGTCCCCTGACCCAGCATGGAGGGAAAAGGTATGTCTTAACCTGTGTGGACACAACAACATGGATGCTACAAGCCTTCCCAGTAAAACATGTCCCTCAACTGGAAATGATCAAGTGTCTCACCACTGTTAGTGTCATGTATGGCATGCCAAGAAGGATAGACAGTAATCAAGTACCCCATTTCATGGACCATGATGCCCAACACTGGACATCAGGACAAAACATAGATTGGAGGTTCCACTTACCATACGACCCAACAGGGACAGGCCTCATAGTTAAAAGTAAATAAATAAATAAATAAAATAAAAGGACCTGTTAAAAAAAACACAATTACATGCATTGTCTCAGGATGGTTCTTTAAGGTCCTGAACTAAGAATCTCCCTGAAGGTGTACAAATTTTAAATGTCACTGACTATCAGATGGTATCACTTTTTGTAAAGCAGGCCCCATCAACTCTCGTGGTTGCTTCTGAGACTCTGAGCCATGTTCCTGAAGCTGGTGGCCAGACTGTGCTCCTGAGAGCATGAGAGGATCTGCCAAGTGGCGATGGCTACAGGGACCTAAAGTTGAGCTGGAAAGTACCCCCATAGTGGGTCAGTTTTATGGCACCAGAGGGCACCATGAAGACTGCCAGAAGGGAGGTGGACCCAGTTGTGCTCCTGGATGAAGGTCTGAGAGGCTTGCCATATCGACACATAGCAGCACCAATACCTGCTGGAGCAGTCATACTGCAGATAGCATGAGCAAGGCCGGAAACTTACCAATGGGCTATTATGCCTGCTCCTGGAGAGGGAAGCCATGTGTGGTACTGTATACCAGGTGTGAAGCCCATGGCAGCCTCCCTGATAAGGCCAATGGGAGAAAATACAGCAATAATAATGTTACAAGGAGTGGATGCACCCATGAGAGTTCCTACTAGACACCTGGGCTTATGCCCATGGACTGGTGTTCCTGCTACCCTTGACAGCTGGCAATGTCTTCCTGAACTGGGCTGCAATAACAGCAGCAGTCAGCAACCAATCAGATGCTTGCGTATGTGGATACTTTCTGCTGTCACGTAGTAGTGGTATACCTTGGAATATTTTGCCTTTCTTCCAACAGAACTGGAGTGACTGGTTCAATAGCACCGATAAGGCAACCTATGATCACTGGAGATTGCTTCCACCCAGAGGCCTAATCACCAACACAGCGGAGACCCAACAACATGTGCCTTTATAGGCGCTACCTGTTGTACCTATATCCCTGATAGAAAGAGTAATATCACAGATACTTTAAATCATTTGTCAATTCAGATCCATGATATAGCCCAATTACCATGATATAGCCCAATCTGACTCATTCTCAGATTGGTTACACACCTTGCCTACTCATTGGAGTTATGTTTTACCAATAAGCATTATAATTGTAGTTAACTTCTGCTTTTTATGCTGTTACATATACTGTAGAAGTGGCCTGTACACACAAGCCATGACTATACATTATAAGCTCATGTAGTTTTTTCCCTTGTACCTCGCTCAGAGATTCTCATGCAAGATTGGCAGAGAGAATGTAAGAGCTAGGAGATGAGGTGGATTGTAGTGTTATGGGTCCCCCACTAAGCTACTTAAGGGTGTATGTCCACTGCGTGAACCCTTAAGACTGGGCAGTAAGATAAGGCCATGGGGCCTAGCCTAGGAGTAGGTGTCCCTGAGAATCCAAACATCCCAAGAGTATCTGAGAACTTACCAAGGAAAACAGTCTCATCACTCAAACACAACAGGCAAAGAGCCAGAAAATTTGCTTAAAAGCAGTACAGAGACAGAAGGCAGAGTGGATCTCTAGAGCTGTCCTGCTGCTGCCCAGGAGCACCCTGTATGCAAGTCCTAATAACCTCATCTTCTCACCAAGTTGGACCTGTCAAAGAAGTTCTCTGGTCACTTTGCACCTTCCCATTTTGGTGGAGAGTGGGTCAGATGTTACAGTCTCAAGCTTTTCTCATAATGGAAGTAGATCTCTACAATAAGTAAATGTGGAGGCTTTTTGGACTTTGGCAGTCTGTCCAAACTGTAGGTCAGTCAACCTATAGTTGGGATGAATTTTAAAACACCACATGAAGCTGTTAGAATCTTTCTGCTATGCTGTGATGCTGTCAATTAACTTGAGACATCATGTTCATTGCAACTATAGAAGACATAGAATCAACCTAACTGTTCAACAGCTGATTGAATGAAGAAAATGTCACACACACACACACACACACACACACACACACACACACAAATATAATACTATTCAGCCTTAAAAACATAAGAAGTCCTGTCATTTGCCATAACATGGATAAAACTGAGGGACATTACATTAAACAAAATATTCCAGGTATAGGGAGACAAATACTGCGTGAGCTCACTAATATGTAGAGTCTTAAAAAGTTGAACTCACGGAAGTAGAGAGTAAAACAGTGGTTATCAGGGGCTGGGAGCAGAGAAGGAGCTGTTGGTCAAATGATACAAAATTTCAGTTGGGAGGAATAAGTTCAAGAGGTCTATTGTAAAGTCTGGTGACTATAGTTAATAAAAACATACTGTACTCTTGGAAATCACAGAAGGAGGCAGAGCAAGATGGCAGAATATAAGGTTCCACTGACTATTCCCCCCACAAGGACACCAGTTTTACAACTATCTAAACAAGAAAAACACCTTCAGGAGAACCAAAAATCAGGTGAGAAGTCATGGTACCTGGTTTTCACTTCATATCACTGCAAGAGGCACTGAATAGGTAGAAAAAACAGTCTTGAACCACCAACACCACCCCTCCCCAACCCTTCTCCCACCACTGGCAGTGGCAGCACGGTGTGGAGAGTGTTTCTCTGTGCTGGGGGAGGGAGAGTGCAGCAATTGTGAGGCATCGAACTCACTGCTTTTTTGGTAGAGCAGAAAGAAAAACTGGAACGAACTCAGCTGACACCTGCCCATGGAGGGAGTATTTAAATGAGTCCTAGCCAGAGGGGGATCAGTGATCCCACTGGTCAAAACTTGAGTTTCCTGAAGCCTCGCCACCAGAGGCTAAAGTGCCCTGGGGTTCTAAGTAGATGTGGGGGGAAGCTTAGAACACAAGGACTGCAAATTTTACACAAATCATGATGCTGAACTGGGCCCAGAACCAGTAGACTTGGGGTGGGGTACAGCACACAATCTATTGAGACACCAGCTAGGACAGCTAGGGGAGTGCTGGCATTATCCTTTCCCCAACCACAGGCTGAATAGCTTATGGCTCCAAAAGAGATCCCTTCCTTCTCTTTGAGAAGAGAGAAGAAAGACTGGGGAGGACTTTGTCTTGCATCGTGGATAACAGCACAGCTACAGCAGCACAGGGCACTGGGCAGACTCACGAAGCCCCGCTTCTAGTTCTAGCTCCTGGATGACATTTCTAGACAAGCCCTGGGCCAGAAGGGAACCTGCTGTCTTGATGGTAAGGACCCAGTCCTTGCAGGATTCATCACCTGTTAACTGAAGAGCTTTTGGGCCCTGAATAACCAGCAGTGATAGCCAAGTGATTTAGGGCCTTGGGTGAGCCTCTGAGACTTGCTGGCTTTAGGTGCGACTCAGCACATTCCCAGCTGTGGTGGCAGTGGAGTGAGATTCCTTCTGCTTGAGAAAAGCAAAGGAAAAAGAAAAGGGGACTTTATAATGCACCTTAGGCACCACCTCAGTCACATGGAAGTAGGGAACCAAGCAGGGCCTTGAGGTTACTGTTTCCTGGAATTGGCTCTGAGCAGCATTTCTAGACTTGCCCTAAGCCAGAGGAGAGCCTACTGCCCTGAAGGGTGAGTCCCGGGTAACGCAGTATTCACCACGAGTTGACTGAAGAGCCCTTGGCACTTAAGGGAACATTGGCAGTAGTCTGGCAGTACTACCCATGGACCTGTGGTAGCAGTGGTTACAGGTTGAGGCTCCTCTGCCTTTGGAAAGGTGAGAGAACAGAGGGAAGGGCTGTGTCTTCTGCTTTGAGTGCCACCTCAACCGCAGTATGATTAGCACACCAGGTAAGTTCTAAGGTTTTTGACTATAGTTCCTGGCTCCGTGATTGACCCTCTGGACCCACCCGGGGACTGGAGTAACTCATTGCCCTGAAGGAAAAAACACAAGTCTGGCTGTCTTTACCACTTGCTGATTGTAGAGCCCTAGGGCCTTGAGCAAAAATAGGCCATAGACAAAGAATGGTTAGAGCGGGCCTTGGGAGAGACCAAGTGTTGAGCTAGCTTCAGGTCTGATCCAACACAGTCATAGTGGTAGTGGTTACATGGGTGCTTGAGTAACTCCACCCCCAGCATCAGGTGTCTCAGAACAGAGAGAATGAGACTCCATTTGTTTGGGAGAAAGTAAGGGAAGAGAACAAAAGTCTCAACCTGGTAATCCATCGGGTTCTCCTGGATCATGTCCAATAACATTAAGGTGATAACTCTATGAGTCTGCAAGAATCACAGCATTACTGGGCTTGGGGTGACCCTAAAGCAGACACAACTGAGATGACAACATTCAAGTCCTTTCAAATGTATGCAAAGCCTTCCCAAGAAGGAAGTCTACAAATAAGCCCAGAGACTGAAGCCTACAATAAGTATTCAACTCTTCAATGTCCAGACACAGATGAACATCTATAAGTATCAAGACATTCCAGGAAAACATGACTGCACCAAATGAACTACATAAGGCACCGGGGATACAACCTGGAGAAGCAGATATATGTGACCTTTCAGACACAGAACTCAAAATAGCCATGTCGATGAAACTGAAAGAAATTCAAGATAACACAGAGAAAAAAATCAGAATTCTATCAGATAAATTTAACAAAGGGATTGAAGTAAAAAGAATCAAACAAATTCTGCAGCTGAAAAATGCAATTGGCATATCGAAGAACACATCAGAGTCTTTTAGTAGTAGAATTGATCAAGCAAAAGAAAAAAATTAGTGAGCTTGAAGACAGGCTATTTGAAAATACACAGTCAGAGAAGGCAAGGGCAAATATAAGTGTTATTGGCCTTAAAGAGGAGTTAGAGAAAAATACAGGAGTAAAAAATGTATTGAAAGGGATAACAAGAACTTCTAAAACCTAGAGAAAGATATCAAAATCCAAGTACAAGAAGGTTGTAGAACACCAAGCAGATTTAATTCAGAGGACTGTCTCAAGGTACTTAACAATCAATTTCCCAGAGGCCAAGGATAAAGAAAGGATCTATGTGTTTATGAATGTTACTTAGCTTGCCTTATCTGTTCTACAATGTATACCTATTTCAAAACATTATATTATATATGAAAAGGTTACATAGGATATAATTTCTATTTAAATAAAATTCTTGAAATGACAAAATGATGAAGATAGAGAATAGATTAGTGGTTTTCCGGGGTTAGAGAGGGGGTGAAAGAAGGGAGGTGGCTTTGGCTGTAAATGGGTAACATGAAGAATGCTTGTGATGAGAACTGATCTATATCTTAATTGTGGTGGTTTTCACATGCTTCTACACACACTGTGAAATTACATGGAACAAATTACATATAGAAAATTAGGTTAAAATAAAATATAAAATCACAGAAATCTAAAATTACTGATATATTTCTAATATATCAACAAATAACCACTTAGAAAATTAATACACACTTTAAAGCTAAACTAGACTAGATTTCAAAGGATGTTATAAGCCTAATAATTAATATAAATATTCATGAGAATAAAAAATGTTATGTAATGGGACCGACTAGGTTATTAGCAGTAGTTAAGGAAAGGTTACAGAATAAATCTATTAAGGGCAACATTTTATATTTTGCATCAGTCAACTACTAGATTAGACATTGTTGCTTTTTTCATTAAAAAGAACTTATCAAGAAAACAATTATTTTATTTTTTTGTCCTGGTGCTGTGGCTCACACCTGTAATTCCGTCACTTTGGGAGGCCGAGGTGGACAAATCACTTGAGGTCAGAAGTTTGAGACCGTACTGGCAAACAAGACTGATATGGTTTGGCTTGTCCCCATCCAAATCTCGCTGAAATTCCCACGTGTTGTGGGAGGGACCAAGTAGGAGGTGATTGAATCATGGGGGCAGGTCCTTCCCATGCTGTTCTAATGATAGTGAATAAGTCTCATGAGATCTGATGGTTTTAAAAGCGGAATTTTCTCTGCACAAGCTCTGTCTTTACCTGCCACCATCCACGTAAGATGTGACTTGCTCCTCCTTGTCTTCCACCATAATTGTGAGGCCTCCCCAGCCATGTGGAACTGTAAGTCCATTAAAGCTCTTTCTTTTATAAATTGCCCAGTCTTGGGTATGTCTTTATCAGCAGAGTGAAAATGGAGTAATGCAGTAAGTTGGTGCCAGTTGAGTGGGGTGATGCTGAAAAGATACCCAAAAATATGGAAGCGACCTTGGAACTGGGTAACAGGCAGAGGCTGGAACTGTTTGGAGGGCTCAGAAGAAGACAAAAATGTGGGAAAGTTTGGAACTCCCTAAAGACTGTTGAACGGCTTTGACAAAAATGCTGTCACCGACAGTAGTTAATGATCACTGCAGTAGTTAATGATCACTGATATTATTTTTAATATAGAGAAACCAAGAAAAGTCAACTAAATCCTAATGAGAATCAAAAGGATATTTTAGTAATTCGGGCAGGCAAAAAATAAACATAAAAGCAGATAACTTTGGCATAATTAATTTAAAAAGGCATCGGATAACTTGAGTCTCAGATTATATAGTAGAGAATGAAAAGGGGGTCCTTTGAACTAGCATACAATTTTTAACATCATTAGAAACAATTTAGTATATACTATCTTTTTTTTTTTTTTGACGGAGTCTCACTCTGTCGCCCAGGCTGGAGTGCAGTGGCACAATCTTGGCTCACTGCAAGCTCTGCCTCCCAGGTTCATGCCATTCTCCTCTCTCAGCCTCCCAAGTAGCTGGGACTACAGGTGCCCACCACCACGCCTGGCTATTTTTTTTTTTTTTGTATTTTTAGTAGAGACAGGGTTTCACCATGTTAGCCAGGATGGTCTTGATCTCCTGACCTCGTGATCTGCCCACCTCGGCCTCCAGTATGTACTGTCTTATAGAAAGTATTTTCCAAGTATACATGAGATTGAAATATGTATCTCAAATAAAAATATTTAGATATCAAGAGAGGTATTTGAATTTATTGCCCACACAAAAATAAGTACATGAGAATTATCTAGAAATAATCTAAGAATTATTTAAGGCATGCTTGAAGAATTCTGGAAAACTTTCCGAGGCTTACTCTAAGTGACTTGTATAAAACTATGCACACATAATTCAATATTGAAAAGTTATATATTTTAAATGTATCCTTTTCTAAAGTAATTTTTATTTTTTAATTTTTTATTGACATATAGTTCTACATATTTGTGGGGTACATGTGATGTTCTGATACATGTATACAACATGTAATAATCAAATCAGGGTAATTTGGATATTTATCACATCAAATATTTATCATTTCTTTGTGTTGGAAAAATTACAATTGTTTTCTTTCAGTGATTTTGAAAAGCACTATTAATTATTATTAACTATAATTTCCCTACTGTATTTTCAACTACCGTATTTTTGTATCCAGTAACCAACTTCTCTTCTTCCCGCTCCCTTCCCTTCCCAGACTCTGGTAATCACCACTTTACTCTCTACCTCCATGGGATCCACTATTGGAACTCCCACCAATAAATGAGAACATGTGAAGTTTGTGTTTCTTGGCCAGGCTTATTTCACTTAATGACCTATAATTTCATCTACGTTGCTGCCAATGACAGAATCTCATTCTTTTTTATGGCTGAACATTTCATTGTATATATATACATTTTCTTTATTCATCTGGTGATAGACACTTAGGCTGATTCTATATCTTCACGATTGTGACTGGTGCTTCAATAAATATGGAAATGCAGATATCCCTTCAACACACTGATTTCCTTTCACTGGGATATATACCCAGTAGTGGCACTGCTGGATCATATGGCAATCCTATGTTTAGTGTTTTGATAAGCCTCCATCCTGTTTCCATAATGGCTGTTCCACTTCATATTCCCACCAACACTACATGAGTGTTCCCCTTTCTCTGCATTCTCACCAGCATTTGTTGTTTTTTGTCTTTTTTATAATAGCCATTCTAACTGGGATGAGATAATGTCTCATTGTAGTTTTGATTTGAATTTCCCTGATGATTAGTAATGTCGAATATATATTTTTTCATATACCCATTGGTCATTTGTATGTCTTCTTTTGAGAAATGTCTGTTCAGGTCTTCTGCCCATTTTTAATCAGATTAGTAAATTGCTATTAATTTCATTATATTTCTGATACTTCATCCCTTCTTGGATACTGCAAAGCTACTGTAAACAAGAGTATGCTACTGGCATAAAAACAGACAGCTAGACCAATGGAACAAAACAAAGAACCCATTAAAAAATCCCACACACTTACATGCAAAGCATTTTTGACATAAGAACCAAGAACATACACTGGGGAAAAGAACAGCCCCTTTAATAAATGGCGATGGGAAAACTGGATATCTATATGCAGAAGAACAAAACTAGATCCCCATATTTTACCAATACAAAAGTCAACTCAAAGTGGATCAAAGACTTAAAAGTAAGACCTAAAACTGTGAAACTATTAGAAGAAATAATTGGGGAAACACTACAGGACACTGGTCTGGGAAAATAATTTTTGGGGGTAAGACCTCAAAAAGACAGTCAACAAAAGCAAAAATAGGTAAATGGGATTATATCAAACTAAAAAGCTACTGCACAGGAAAATAAATAATTCTACAAAATGCTAGAAAATATTTACAAATTATCAAATGTATTATTAGGATTAAAGTAAATAAAATTTCTCAGGTGCCTTTTCTGGCTATTTGAAGCACTCAGGCTACAGTTGAGCTGTAAGAAAATGTTGTACATCAGGATATGCAAGAGAAACCTCAAAAACAAAGATTAGCTGAGAGATATATTCATACTAGTTATCAAGTATAAAGGTACACTAATTAAAATGAGATTGACTTAATAATTGATGAGGGAATAGTAGAAAAAAGAATGCATTCTTAAATAACATTGGCCATATTCGGCATCTGCTGTAAGTCAGCACATACATCCGAAAGCTGACAATCTGTTTTAGTAATTACAATATTAACTCTTAAATTCAAAAAATTCCATTGTCCATTTGGAATGTTTGCATTGCATCCCCAGCATCCCAGGAAAAATAAGATATTGAACAATTTATAAAGAAAATCCCAAATTCCGGGTACTTTTTTGTACAATCAGTGACCAAAAATACCTTATTATATATATTCGATTAATCTGTAAGAAATTGCTCATAGAATGTGGCGGGGAAGTATTTGCCCCATGCTGTTAGCATTGCTTAAGGCAAGAGGAAAAATGGATAATGTGGAGTGAATCATGCCATTTTCCTTCACTCATCTTTGAAATGTTTCACTTCAATGAGCTGGCGTCATTTTCAATGAAATAAAATTAACAGACAAAATAACATTTAAAAAATAAAAGCAAATGCTGTGCAGTGCTAACCAAGTTACTTAGTGTAACAAATCATCAATTTTCTCTGTCTATAAACAGGATATAATGCCGGCCCTGGGCGTTATTGAAAGCAAGAGTAAACATAAGAAAAATAATTATAAAGATAAACATTTACCATGTGTTAAAATCAGAAACTGTAATAAACTTGAATTATATCCTCAAATCTTCTTAACAGACCCAGGAACTGTACTGTTACTTCAGAGAGGGTCAAATTAAACAAAAGAGATGGAAATCTTTGTCAACTGAAAAGACACATAGGAAAATATGTGTTTAAATAAGTACAACATGACTTATTTGACAAATCCATTTGTATCAATCGTACTCATTTTTAAACTTCTTAACCAAACATCAGGTATAAATTATTTGAATAATTTGTTTTAATAACAAAAATTCGTATTATAATTCTCATTATTTATAGCAAAATGTTTCTAGTGAACTCATGTTTCAGGGCTGGAGCAGCTTTGGATGATCCTAGAGTAAAATTCACAGACGGGCTAATTAGGTGCCAGAGCAGTGGGAAATAAGCTACTTCTAACAGGCTAGGCTGGATAAGGGTAGATTAAAACAAAAGCAATCAACGCAGCATTCGGTTGGACTTGGTCTGTAGTGCAATGTCCAGGAAGTATTTCTTATGACAACTTGAAAATGTGGGATGATTTTAATGTTTGTACTTCAAAACATAGATTATATAATTAATCACTTGGAAAATCCTAGAGAAGAAAAATAAATGATGTAACTGGTAAGATTGTTTAAAAAGGTAAGAACAGGGGAAAAACCAAGTATACAACAAGATTATTTGATTTCCTATACATAAGTAGTAATCAGAAAAGACAACGGAAAAGTAACCTATGTACAAAAAAGGGGGAAAATTGTAATACCGAGAAATAAATGTATTATAAACTTTTTTGGATCTATATAAGGAAAATACAAACTCCTTCAACAGGTAAATAACAGGCTTCATTACCTACAAATATATTTATGGTTCTGGATGGGAAGAATCAATATTGCAAAATGCTAACATTTGAACATTTATTATAGTTATAATTTAAATGTCCCATTTTGCAGTATACCAAATTCATATTAAAGTTTATTTGCCAGAATAAATAAGTGAAATTAGCCAAACAGTACACATATTTTAATAAAAGGTATCATGTAAGAAATGGGAGGGTTATGAGCAGAATGTTTCATTACTAAGTGTAAATGAAAGCATACAATTACAGTCATTAAAACAATACCTACTGCCCGGGCGCGGTGACTCACGCCTGTAATCCCAGCACTTTGGGAGGCCGAGGTGGGTGGATCACAAGGTCGAGAGATCGAGACCATCCTGGCTAACATGGTGAAACCCCGTCTCTACTAAAAAATACAAAAAAAGCATTAGCCAGGAGTGGTGGCGGGCGCCTGTAGTCCCAGCTACTCGGGAGGCTGAGGCAAGAGAATGGCATCAACCCGGGAGGCGGAGCTTGCAGTGAGTCGAGATCATGCCACTGCACTCCAGCCTGGGCAACAGAGCAAGATTCTGTATATATATATATATATAAAAAACCCCAAAAACACAAAAAAGACCCAATAGCTATTGGTTTAATAACTAGAGGAAAGATATGAAGGACAAGCTTAACAGAAAAATCCTATGGGGAAAATAGGAAAGTGAATATAAAATAAAATGAGATTCTCACATTGTACCTACCCACAAAACACGTTTCATGATGGATGAAGGGTTAAACCTTAAAACACGATAGTGCAAAAATACAACTTTTGACATTCTTTATTGTGAAAGAGAAAAGCGATTTGCAGAGCAATGTGCATAAGATATTCCAGTTTTTCTCAATATAATTAACAACATATATATGTTTTTATATATATAACATGTATATATATACACACACATATATATATACATTGCTGTGTAAAAGGACAATCATGAGTCTACAGTTTTCTCAAGGGGGAAAGCTATGGGACCAGACAGAGGTGTGTGTACATGGATCCTTTACCTTCACATAATCTCTTCAGCTACGATAAAGAAAATTTTGTTAAGCCACAACAAATTACAAACATGAACAAAACTGAGAGCTGAAAAACTCTTGTTTGAATGAGATATTCTCAGGAACATTTCTCAAGTGAACATTCACTTGAGAGTATTATCAATGAATGAAACATTATTTTAAAAACAATTGAAAAATAAACATAAGGAAAAGGTCCTCACTCATCAATGCTGTTAAGAAAGAAAGCAATTTCTATAATGTTACATATAATGTGTTCCAGTATTTATTAAAATGATGCATGCTTACATATCTCTTTAAGGTTGGAAAAGCCAATGGAAAAACATCTACCTAGCAGTGAAAGTGGAAGGGAAAAGCAATAAATATCATTAAATTTCCTCTCTAAAAAATCTTTGCACTATTTCTCTAGATTAAATTACTATGTATTAAATTTATAATTAAAAGAAATTAGAGATTAAAATGCCTTACCTACAGAGGAGCAAGAAAAAGAATTAGATTGGACTTCTCATCAGAAACCATATAAACAAGAAAAATAGGAGTGAAATATTTAGTGTTTAAAGAGTCTCCCTCCCACAAACCTAGCATTCTGTACTCAGATAAATTATACTTCAAAAGTGAAAAATAAATACTTTATTCAAAAATGAATATTGAAAGAATTTGATTCCAATAGACCTCTCCTGCAAGATATCTTAAAAGAAGTTATGCAGATATAATGAAGATAATGTAGGTCAGAAATTCAGGTCACCATAAAGAAAAGAAGAACATCAGAAAAGGAGTAAATGAGGTAACATATTTTACTGTTCTTATTCTTTTTAAAAAAAAATTCCCAATGCCAAATTTATACAATTTAAAAAATTCTGAGATCATCTTTTCTATTCCTTTTTAAATTCAATTCACATTTACATATTTGCATTAAATTTACATCACATTTAAATGATAAGGATAGTGAATGGTAATTTTTTCAGCTTCAGGTATAACTGACAAATAAAAACTATATATTTATGACGTACAACATGTATTGATATGTGTATCTATTGTGAAATGATTAAATCAAACTAATTAAATACTCATAGACCTACATACTTTTGTGTGTGTGTTGAGGACATTTAAAATCTAACCTCTTAGCAATTTTTAAGTACAAATGACACTTGAACACAGGGGTTAGAAGTGCCCAACCTCCATGCAATCAAAAACCTGCATATAACTTTTGACTTTGGCAAAACTAAATTACTAACAGCTTACTGTTGACCAGAATCTTTATCAATAACATAAACAGTCAATTAACACATATTTTGTGTTATATGTATTATATGCTGCATTTTTACAATAAACAAATGTTATTAAGAAAATCATAAGGGAGAGAAATATATACTGCTCAGTAAATTGTAGTGGATCATCATGAAAGTCTTCACCCTCATCATCTTCACTCTGGGCGGAGGAGGAGGAATAAGCAGGGGGAGTTGGTCTTGCTGTCTCAAGGTTGGCAGAGGCAGAAGAGGTGGATGAGAGGGAGGGGGAGGCCACAGAGGCAAGCACACTAGGAATAACTTGACAGAAATACACTGTAATTTCTGTTTATTTTGCTTTTTCATTTCTCTAGAAATGTTTCTATATGGCATCCATTCTTCCACCATTTGCTTTAGTTTTAGTGCTTATATCATAGATGGGTCCATGTTATGTAACAAGTCGAAAACAGTCTTGAATAATCCCAACCCTTCTACCAGCTTGTCTAGTGTCAACTTGTTTTGTGGCATTGCTTCTTCTATGTCTTCTTCCTCATCATCTGGTGCTGGTTCAGAAGCACTCATCTACATTAAGTTGTCTTCTGTTCATTTTCAGGTAGAGTGCCTATTAGCTCTTTGATTTCTCCAAGGCACATATCTTGAAATCCTTTACTTCCCACCTTTTTTTTTTTTGCCATATCCACAATCTCTTTCATGATTTCCTTGATTGGCTCTGTCATAAATCCTGTGAAGTCATATATAACATTTGGACACAGTTTTCTCCAGCAGAAACTTATGTTTCAGGGTTGATGGCTTTCATGGCTTTTTCTATAAGGATGGTGTCTTCAATGACATAATACTTCCAGATGTTCATGATGTTCTCTCTATCAGGGTTCTCTTCAATAGTGTTGACAATCTTTTCCATACAGTAAAATGTGTAATGAGCCTTAAAGGTCCTTATGACCCCTTGATATAGAGGCTGAATTACAGACTTTGTGTTTAGGAGAAAGTAGAACACTTTGACATCTTTGATGTTGAAATTATGGGGTTTTGAGTGGCTAGGGGCATTGCCAAATATCAACATGACTTTAAAAACAGTTTCTATTGGCAAAGTATTTCCTGATTTCAGGGACAAAGCTTCAATGGAACCAACCCAGAAAAAGGATACTCACTGTCCAGGCCTTCTTGTTTCACAACCAAAAGACTGGCGGCTCATGTTTATCTTTTCCTTTCAAGTCTCAGGGGTTAGTAGCTTTATAAATAAAGGCAGTCCTGATCACAAACCCAACTGTATTTGCACAAAACAGTAGAGTTAGCATATCCCTTCCTGCCTTAAATCCTGTTGCTTGCTTCTCTTTCATACTATTAAATGTTATTTGTGGCATTTTTTTTCCAGAATAGGGCACTTGCCTTTGCATTAAAAACCTGCTCCGGCAGATATATTTTCTCCTCAATGATTTTCCTAATGGCATCTGGGAACTCATCTGCTACCTTTTGGTTGACAGAAGCCGTTCTATTATCTTGACATTTTTAAAGCCAAACCTTTCTAAAATCATCAAACCATCCTTTGCTTGCATTAAATTGTGTAGCTTTATATCCTCCACCTTCGTTTTGCTTTGTCTTATAATGACTTCACTTTTTCTTGAGTTATATTAGAGTTTATAGATATGCCTTTGTTATAGCAATCCTGCATCCACATAAAAACTGCATTTTCAATGAGATAAAAAGGAATTTCACAAAAAGTGTAAGGGTTTTTTTGCATGTGTAAGTGCCTGCTGGCATAGATGCAGTGAAGGCTTCATGAATTTTCTTTTATTTCTTTACAATGATCCTTAAGCTGGATTCATTAATTTTCAAATGGTGGGCAACCACAACCGCAGACCTCAGTCTATGGTACGTACCAAACCATTCAATATTTTCTTGTAATGTCACAACATATTTCTGCCTCTTGGCAGCACTTCCAGCATCACTAGTGGCACTTTGTATGGGCCCCATCGTTGTAAACAATTTATGATAATTAACTATAATTACTATGTTATGTAGTAATTTTTCAGAACCTATCTCGTGTAACTGTCACTTTATACCTTGTGATGACAAATAGCTCCAAATTCTAACTTCACCCCTACCCCCTTGGCACCACATTCTACTCTGGTTCTATGAGTTGAACTTTTTAGATTTCACATATAAGTGAGATCATGTAGTGTTTATTTTCATGTGCCTGGGTTATTTCACATATTATCATGTCCTCCTTGTTCATCCATGTTGTCACAAATAACAGAATTTCCTTCTTTTTTAAAGGCTGAATAGTATAGTTGTCTCTCCATATCTGCAGGGAATAGGTTTCAGGACCCCTGCAAATACCAAAATACGAGAATGCTCAAATCCCTTATATAACAAGATATAGTATTTGCATATAACCTACACACATCCTCCTGTATACTTTAAGTCATCTCTAGTTTACTTATAATATCTACTAAAATGTAAATGCTATGTAAGTAATTGTTCTACTGTATTGCTCTTTATTGGTATTTTATTTTTTTGTCAAATATTTTTGATCTGTTGGTTACAGTTGGTTGAATTGCAAGTACAAAAAGCTGACTATATTCTGATGTGTGTGTGTGTGTGTGTGTGTAGATAGATAGACAGATAGACACCACATTTTCTTTATTCATTCATTGGTTGTTAGACACTTAACCCTTAGGTTGACTCCATACCTTGGCTAGCTATTGTGAATAATGCTACAATAAACATGAGAGTGTATATATCTTTTCAACATATTTATTGCATTTCCTTTGGGCATGCACACTGTGATGTTTAATATTGAGTGTCAACTTGATTGAAGGATGCAAATTATTGTGCCCGGGTGTGTCTGTGAGGGTGTTGCCAAAGGAGATTAACATTTGAATCAGTGGACTGGGAGAGGTAGACCACTCTGAATCCAGGTGGGCACCATCTAATCAGCTACCAGCATGGCTAGGATAAAAGCAGGCAGAGGACAATGGAAGGCCTAGACTGGCCTGAGTTTTCTGGCCTCCATCTTTTTCCTGTGCTGGATGCTTTCTGCTCTCAAACACTGGACTCCAAGTTCTTCAGCTTTTGGACTTTTGAACCTACACAGGTGGTTTGCCACGGGGTCTTGGGCCTTTGGCCACAAACCAAAGGCTGCATTCTTGGCTTCCCTACTTTTGAGATTTGGGGACTTAAACTGGCTTTCTTGCTCCTCAGCTTGCAGATGGCCTATTGTGGGACTACACCTTGTGACCGTGCTGGTCAATATTTCTTAATAAACTCTCTCCTGTATACATTTCTCTCTTATTAGTCCCGTCCCTCTAGAGAGCCCTGAGTAATACAGATTTTGGTACTGGGAGTGGTTCTAGAGGAACAGAATTTTAAGGATAGAGTTCTTTAGTTGGTTTTGGGGTTTCCGGAGTTGGCTACTTAATATGATTAGACCCCAAAATGCTAAGGACTCTACTTTTAATTGTATGCAGAACACTGATAGTCCATGGCATAAACTGTTTAAAGAGTTATGCAAAATAAATGCATTTGATACTCCTGATTCGCCACTCATGAGAGGCAAGGAATTTAGTGACTCTACACATAATACCTTTGACCATATGTGGAGAACCAAGGAATAAAATGAAGTTGGTTGGTTGCTCCTAAGTTCACTAGACAGAGTGATGAAAGAAAATGATGAACTCAGGGATTCTATGTCTTAGCTCCAAAAGACTATATTCTGCTTTAAGTCATCTCTAGTTTACTTATAATATCTACTAAAATGTAAATGAGCCTCAAATCTTCTAAGATTGCCCTGAGTGAGAGTCTTATCTCCTGTAGAGAAAGGGCTGAAATTGTGGAAAATCAGACACAAGCTCTTGTCATGCTAGTGGCTGACCTTCAACGAAAGGTGCATGCACAGCCTCGCCAGGTGTCTACTGTTAAAGTGAGGGGCATTGATTGGCAAAGAAGGAGACCCTGATATTTGGAATGAGGATATGTGAAAGGACCCTGATGAGTCTGGGGGCACTGAACTCCTAAATTCTGATGAGCCATTTTCACCAGAGAAAACAGCTTCCACACCCTCAGTGGTGAAAAAAATCCCCTCTCCCACCAAGGCTGCCATCAGCCTTTCCACCTTTGTCTGAGGAGATTAACCATGCACTGCCTGAGGCAACAGTGATGGCCTCCCCTGAGGCAATTGCCAGGCAAGAGAATGTTGATTCTGCTCAGGACCCACCCCCAACCCCCCTGTTTTTTTAAAGACCTATAGCTAGACTAAAGTCCCGACAAGCCTCTAGAGGTGAGGTTCAGAGTATGACCCAGGAGGAAGTGTACTATACTCCAAAAGAACGGCTTGAGTTTTCTAATGTATATAATCAGAAATCTGGGGAACAGGCATGGGAATGGATATTAAGTATCTGAGATAATGGCAGAAGAAACATAAAGTTGGGTCAGGCTGAATTCATTGACTGGGCCCACTTTGAAGGTATTCTGCATTTAATGTTGTAGCTTAGGGAGTTAAAAAAGGTCCTAACGGTTTATTTGCTCAGTTAGCTAAAATATGGATCAAAACACGGCCCACTGTGAGCGAGCTGGAAATGCCTGATCTCCCTTGGTTTAATGTAGAGGCAGGGATCCAAAGGCTTAGGGAGACTGAGATGCTACAAACTAGCCTTGTAGTAGAGTTTGAAGTTGGGCAATGTGATGCCTCCAGCTTTATCTTTGCTTAGAATTGCCTTGACTTATTCAGGATATTTTTGGGTTCCATTGAAATTTTAGGCTAGTTTTTTCTAATTCTATGAAGAATGCCATTGGTACTTTGATAGGAATAGCATTGAATCTATACGTTGCTTTGGGAAGTATGACCATTTAAAAAATATTGAGTCTTCTTATTCCATGAGCATGTAATATTTTCCTAGGTATTTTACTATTTTTGTAGCTATTGTGAATGGTATCATGTTCTTGATTTGGCTCTCAGCTTGCATGTTGTTGGTGTATAGAAATGCTACTCATTTTTGTATATTTGTTTTGTATCTTGAAACTTCATCGATGTTGTTTATCATATCAAGGAGTTTTTGGGCAGAGACCGTGGGGTTTTCTAGGTAAAGAATTATATTGATAGGGTTTGGCCGCGTCCCTACCCAAATCTCACCTTGAATTGTAATAGTCTCCACATGTCAAGGGTGGGGCCAGGTGGAGATAATTGAATGATAGGGTTGGTTTCCCCCATACTGTTCTCGTGGTAGTAAATAAATCTCACAAGATCTGATGTTTTTATAAGTTGGAGTTCACCCGTACAAGCTCTCTTGCCTGCCACCATGTAAGATGTGACTTTGCTCCTTCTTTGCCTTCTGCCATGATTGTGAGGCCGCTCCAGCCATGTGGAACTGTGAGTCAATTAAACCTCTTTCCTTTATACATTACCCAGTCTTGAGTATGTCTTATTAGCAGTATGAGAAGAGACTAATACACATGTTATTTGTAAACAGAGATATTTTTATTTCTTCTCTTCCTATTTGGATGCCTTTAATTTCTTTCTCTTGCCTGATTGATCTGGCCTGGACTTCCAGTCCTACGTTGAATAGGAGTGGTGAGAGAGGGCATCCTTGTCTTGTTCCAGTTTTTGAGGGGAATGCTTCTACCTTTTGCCCATTCAGTATGATTTTGGCCATGGGTTTGTCATAGATAGCTTTTATTATTTTGAAGTATGTTCCTTCAGTGCCTAGTTTATTGAGGTTTCTTTTTTTTAACATGAAGGAATGTTTCATTTATTTGAAAGCCTTTTCTGCATCTATTCAGATAATCATAAGGTTTTGTTTTTAGCTCTATTTATGTGATAAATCACATGTATTGATTTGTGTATGGTGACCCAACCTTGCACCCCATGGATAACACCTACTTGAACATGGTTGATTAGCTTTTTGATGTGCTACTGGATTCACTTTTCTAGTATTTTATTGAAAATTTTTACATCTGTTAATCAAGGATAAGGATATTGGCCTGAAGTGTGTGGGTTTTTTTTTTTTTTTTCTGTGTCTCTGCTAGGTTTTTGTATCAGGATGATGCAGTCCTCAAAGAATGAGTTAGGAAGGAGTTCCTCCTCCTCAATTTTTTTTTGGAATAATTTCAGTAGGAATGTTACCAGCTCTTCTTTATGCATATGGTAGAATTCAGCTGTGAATCCGTCTGGTCCTGTTTTTTTTTTTTTTTTTTTTTTGGTTGACAGGCTTTTTATTACTGATTGAATTTCAGAGCTCATTATTGGTCTGTTTAGGGATTCAGTTTCTTCCTGGTTCAATTTCGGGAGGTTTTATGTGCCCAGAAATTTATCCATTTATTCTAGGTTTTCTAGTTTGTGTGCATAGAGGTGTTCATAATAGTATCTGAGGACTTTTTGTATTTCTATGGGGTAAGGGTTAATGTCCCCTTTTTCATTTCTGATAGTGTTTATTTGAATATTCCCTATTTTTCTATATGTCTAGCTAGTGATGTATCTACTTTATTATTAGTTTTTAAAATAATCAACTTCTCGATTCCTTGATCTTTTGTATGGTTTTCCACATCTCAGTTTCCTTTAGTTCAGCTTTGATTTTTGTTATTTCTCGTCCTTTGCTAGCTTTGGGAATAGTTTGCTCTCCTTTCTCTAGTTCTTCTAGTTGTGATGTTATGTTGTTAATTTGAGTTTTTTCTAACTTTATATGTAGGCGTTTAGTGCTATAAGCTTCCCTCTTAACATTGCCTTGGCTGTGTCCCAGAGATTCTGGTATGTTGTATCTTTGTTCTCATGAGTTTCAAAGAATTTCTTGATTTCCTCCTTAGTTTCATTATTTACCCAAAAATCATTTGGGAGCAGGTTGTTTAATTTCCATGTAACCATACAGTTTTGAGCAATTTTCTTAGTATTGATTCTATTTTTATTGTGCTCTGATATGAGAATGCGGATGGTATAATTTCTATTTTTTGAAATTATCTGAGGTTTGGTTTATGTCTGATAATGTGTTCAATTTTACAGTATGTGCCATGTGAAGATGAGAGGAATGTATATTCTGTTCTGTTGGGTATAGTGTTCTGTAGATGTCTATGAGGCCCATTTGGTAAAATGCTGAGTTCACATCCAGAATATCTTTGTTAGTTTTCTGCGTTGATTACGTATCTAATGTGTCACTGGGTTGCTGAAGCCTCCCACCATTACTGTGTGGTTATCTAAGTCTTTTTGTAGGTCTCTAAGAAGTTGATTTATCAATCTGGGTGCTCCTGTGTTGGGTGCATCTGTATCTAAGATAGTTAAGCCTTCTTGTTGAATTGAGCTCTTTACCATTAGGTAATACTCTTCATTCTCTTTTGTAATCTTTGCTGTGTTGAAGTCTCTTTTGTCTGAAATTATAATAGCAACCCCTGCTTTTTACTGTTTTGCATTTTCTTGGTACATTTTTCTCTGTCCTTTTAGTTTGAGCCTATGCAAGTCATTGCATCTCTCATTGCATCTCTCATTGCATCAGGAGCCTCATGAAGATAACATACTGTTTGGTCTTGCTTCTTTATCCAACTTGCCATACTGTGCTTTTTAATTGGAGCATTTAGCCCATTGACATTCAAGGTTAGTATAGATACGGGCAGATTTGTTTCTGTCATAATATTGTTAGCTGGTTATTATGTAGACTTGTTTTTGTGGTTGCCATACAATGTCACTACTCTACATACTTAAGTGTGTTTTTGTAGTGGTTGGTAACAGTCTTTTTTTTTACATGTTAACGCTCCTTTCAGGACCTTTTTAAGGCCAGTATGGTGGTAATGAAATCCCTTAGTATTTGCTTGTCTGAAAAGGATCTTACTTCTCCTTTGCTTATGAGGCTTAGTTTGGCTGGATATGAAATTCTTGGCTGGAAACTCATTTCTTTAAGAATGCTGAGTATAGCCCTTAATTCTGTTCTGGCTTGTAGGGTTTCTGCTGAAAGGCCAGCTGTTTGACTGATACAATTCTTTTTCTAGCTGACCTGCCCCTTCTCTCTACCTATCTTTAATATTTTTTATTTTATTAAATTATTAATATTTTTATTTTATTAAAAATATTTGATCTTGGAGAATGTGATGACTATGTGTCTTGGGGGTGGTCTTCTTGTGTAGGATTTTACAAAGTTTTTCTTCATTTCCTGAATTTGAATGTTGACCTCTCTAGCAAGATTGGGGAAATTTTCAAGGACGATATCCTGAAATATGTTTTCAAGCTGCTTACTTTTTCTCCCTGTCTTAGATTCTCTCTCATTTTCTCTCAGGAATGTCAATGAGGCATAGATTTGGTCTCTTTACATAGGTATGGACATTGTAATATTAATTCTTCTATAAGCATGAAACCTCTTTTCATTTATTTGTTTCATCTTCATTTCCTTTCATCAAGGTGTTTTACTTTTCAGTTTACATATTTTCATCTCTTTGATTAATTTTTTCTAAGCATTTTATTTTTTTCTTGATGCTATTATAAATGGGATTGTTTTCTTGATTTCTTTTTCAGATGATCAGTTTTTAGTGTGTAGAGACACTACTGATTTTTGTACGTTGATTTCATACCCTGCAAATTTTCTGAAGTTGTTAGTTAGTTCTTACAGTGTTTTGTGGAAACTTTAGGTTTTGCATATACAAGATCACTTCTCCTGCAGGCAGAGACATTTTTGCCTCTTTTCCAATGGATGCCGTTTCTTTTCCTTGCCTAATTTTTTTGGCTAGGACTTCCATTACTATGTTGAATAGAAGTGGTGACAGTGTGTTAGGGGACCACAAATATCTGAATTGCCAACTGGTCTGCAGCAACCTGAATTCTTGCCTCCTCAGAAGAGATAATTCAACTGAGCAGCATAAGTCAGAAAAAGAGACCAAGGCAAGTTTCAGAGCAGGAGTGGAAGTTTACTAAAAAGCTTCAGAGCAGAAAAGAAAGGAAAGTACACTTGAAAGAGACCCAAGAGTGCACTTTTGAGGTCAACCGCCCCATTTAACCTTATCCTAGGGCATTATATGCTGGCTGACTTCCGGTGTCTTACACCCCCTTCCCTTCGTTCTTCTCTAAGGGTGAGCCGCCGCATGTGCGGTGCCCTCTTTACTCTTGGGAGGCGAGCATGTGCAGGGTGTTTAGGAAGTTGTATGCATGCCCACTTGAGGCTTTCTTCCCTTTTCCAGTGGAATGACCCGGGAAGATTATACTTTGCCATTTTGCCTCTTAATGTGCATGCTCAAGCTCACTCACCGAATTTCTGAGATTTTATTGAAAACTGATTACCCGTTTCAAGTGTTTTTATCTGTTTGAGAAATTGCCTTTCCCTGGTGCCTGTGATCAATTATCACTTTAGTGTGACAACTGTAGACCATGAGGAAATTGTCTTCCCCTGGTACTGACTGCCAATTATCATTTTTTACAGAGCAGTGTGATAACTGCGGAACCATCACTTTACGGTCCTGTGACATTCCTGGTGGGTGTAGGAGGGACCTCTCACCTGCCTCACTTATGCCTGGCTAGCTATCTACTGTAACCGGTGGGCATTCTTGTCTTTTTCCTAATCTTAAAAAAAGACTTTCAACTTTTCACAATTGAATATGATGTTAGTTGTCGGCTTGTGATATATGACCTTTATTTGCTGAGTGTTATCATAAAAGTATGTTGAGTTTTGTCCGATGATTGTTCCTCATCTATTGAGATGATTATATATTTTTTTGCTTTCATTTTGTTAATGTGATGCATTACATTTATTGATTCGTGTATTGTATTAGTACGTTTGTATTACCATAAAGGAATATCTGAGGCTGGGTAATTTATAAAGAAAAGTTCATTTGGCTCATGGCTCTGTGGGTTCTACAAGAAGCTTGCTGCTGGCAACTATATCTGGTGAGAGAGGAGGAAGTGTCTGGCTGTTTTCAGCGACCATTTCTCATGGAAACCTATAGTGAGCGCTCACTCACTCCCTTGAGAACAGCACCAAGCCATTCTTGAGGGTTCTGTCCCTGGGGTCCAAACATCTCCCACCAGGCCCCACCTCCAACATTTGGAATCAAATCTCAATAGGAGACTTGGTGGTGCTCAACAAAGCATATTCAAACCATAGGACATGTATCGAACCAATTTTGCATTCCATGACATGAAATTGAATAGAAACATATTAACCAAACAAGAACTACTATAATATACCTAGGGATTAATTTTAAATAAGTATTCAAAAAATTCACACACAAATTATATTTTTTCCCAGGAAAAGATAAATATTGCCAATGTACTGCTATTTGACCTCAAACAAGACAGATTAGGAGTCTCCTCAAACAAGGAAGCTTTTGACTTGGAGAAGTTAACTGTTGTTTTTAGTTTATGATTGATTGAGACAAATATATGAAGATACCTTGGTAAATGAAAACAAAGATAAAATCCTAATCAATACCTTATATCATAAGGTTCCAATTCAAGTAATTTCAAATTTCAAAACATATCATACTGTTTTCCTATTCAAAACAACTCACTTGTCAAACAACATGTAAGAATTTGGGTAAGCAATTTTTCTTATTTTTTCTTTCATTATACTTTAATTTCTGGGATACATGTGCAGAACGTGCAGGTTTGTTACATAGGTATACACATGCCATGGAGGTTTGCTGCACCCATCAACCCGTAAGGATTCTTAATAAAATTTACTCACATTATTAAATTACTGTTCTTGATAACAGAAGATATGTTTAGACGTGCAGTAAATGCTAAGAAACTCATGGATAAAATGGCAATATAGTCTATTCGAACTCCTCATGCGGCACTCACATACCTGAATATGCATGAACATCATAGGTCTAAAGGACCACGTGTCAATGAGAAGGGAAGGACACAATCCCTAAAACAGCCTGGAGTAGTGCTGACTGGCTGGTTTTGGTCTGCAATAAAAAGCAATTAACTGATGATAACAAAATGTGAAGTGGTTTCATTTTTACATCTCCATACATTGAAATCAGGTATTAATCATTTTGAGAAAACTAAAAAGTCTTTGGGAAATGAGAGAGTCATTAGGTTGAGACAGAAAATACATATAAATAACTTAAGAAATTTATGATAGGCAGTGGTAGTCAAAAAATCAATTTTTACTCAATTCTACTTACCATAAAAATTGTATAAATCTCATGCACAAATTGATTAGGTAACATTCAATACAGAAAGGAAGAGGAGTAAAAACTATTTGGAGAATTATGAAACAGTACACATATTCGGAGTTATGTACATGTTGGTGGAAGAGAAAGCCCTGTTGCAAAAATGATTTTATTCAAATTCTTTGTAGTATTGACATGATAGAAACCCCAATGAGATATTTAGGTAAATTTAAGAAACTAACACTGATCTCAAAGCATAATGAGATGAAAGTATTCAAGGAATAAAAGAAAGGAATAAAAGAAAGACTTCTGCAAGAAAAGAGTCTAAATTGTAGTTTCAAGCTATAATAATTAAGATATCATGTAATGCTCTCTGGTAAGTTTCTGTAGATCTCAGGAACACAACTAATAGCACCAATAATATTAAATAATTTTGACGTCAGAGAGAGGAAAAATTGGAAATCAGAACTTGTACTAACATTCATCTGTGGATTTCAAGACACATGAATATAAACTGTGAATATAAACATATGAATATAAACTCTATAGATATCTATAATGTAATGCTGTGTGAGAAAATCAAATTGCAGAATGCGTATTATAAGATCCAGCTTTGTAAAATGCAATTCTAAACACTATGTCAGTATACATCTATGTTTATGTATTTATTTAAACACAGAAAAGTCATTCATCATCTACGAAGTTTACTCCTCCCAGCTTCAAATTTCCCAGGCAATAAAAATCCCTATTCTGAGAAATGATAATAGTATTAATAGTAATAAAACCAATACAACTAGAATTGACTGAGAGTGACAATGAGTCAGACAATGTGCTGAGTGCTTTTATCTGGTAATTGTCTTAATCATCACATCAATCTTACGGAAGAGATTCTCCCATTATTGCTAATTTAGAAGTTTGTCTCAAGGATCACAGGTGCCAATACATTTGTATAGACACATAATAAATTATTATACACATTTTTTCACATAACAATGCACAATTAGGAATTATATTTTTGTATTTTAAAACTAAAATATGGACATATCTACGTATACAGCTTAGAAATCTTTCCCTGGTTACACTAAGAGAAACTGACATTGTATTGAACAAATTGACAAAGAAAATGTTTAAAAACATTAGCACCAGCTACTCACTTGTTTTCTGACTTGAAGCAAGTCACTAATCTTCTCTAAGTCTCAAACTTCCCATTCCGAAAAAGAAAGCAATGACTGTCTCGTCATAATAAAAGAACAATAACGATAGAATCATAATGTAGTTAGAAACATTCACTGAACGTTTACTCAGGTGTCACAGAGTGTGGAAATGCCTTAATGGGAATAACCTCTCTTTACCCTCAAAAACATCTGATGCCATAGATATTATTCATTCTATGCTGCAGGACTGCTACTAGAATTAAATGAGGCAGGATAGGGGGTAAATCATATGTTTGTGAACTAAAAAGTGACTCAGAAACCTAAGTAATTATATTATTTTAGTAAATTTGATTCTGTTCTCCAAAAATATCATACAGCAGACCCATTTAGAAGTTACATGCCTAGCTACAAAGATGTAAGCACTGTAATTCTTATTCTGTATTTCTTCCTTCCATCATTCAGAAAAAAAATATTAACTGCCTATGTGTGAGGCACTGTTTATGTGTGGGATAAATCACTGAACAAACCAGAGATCTCCAGTCATGATGGTTTCATTCTGCTGGGAGGAGAAAGACAAGGAAACAAGTTAAGACAACTCATCCCAGTTTGCATGGGACTTTTCTGGTTTTAAAACTGAAAAGTTCCACAACCTGGGAAACCCCTCCACCCCTTACTTCCAAGCAAGCCTAGACGATTGTTCACTCTACAGAAAACATAATGAATAAATGAAAAACCATGCTAGAATGTGATATGTGATATGAGATAAAGAAGCAAGTGAGTAAAGCAAGGTGGGAGATTGGGAAAGCTAAAGACAAAGATGAGAATGCTGTATTAATTGGAGAGGTCATAGTAGGCATGATTGAGTAGGTGACATTGGACCAAAGATGCTTGAGTTTTAAGAGTCAACCCAACTGATAGCTGGGAGGAAGACTCTTCAGAAAGAGCAAGCAGTCATTTCGAAAATCTGAGGGAGACTGTAACGGGGGTGTCTGAGGAACAGCAGAGAGGCAAAGGTGGCTGGAGACCTAAATATCTCTCATGTGCTGTGGTTTCAGGTGACTGACTGTGGAAATCTGGAGAATCTGGCAAAAATTCCTCTCTAAAGAGACTAACCGAGGGCCCAGATTTCACAGCAGGGTTCTAGCAGGCAGAGTATGAGGGGTGGGGAGGAAAGCCTAGATGCAAATCAAGTCTATTATCTCCCTCGGTTTTAATAACTACCCGTTTTGACTATGTAAAGTGAGGACTAATGTTAATTTTGCAGTGCAAACACATGAATGATATTAGCAAAGCATACAACCCATGAATCTCCCCTTCTCCTCTAAAACAGCCTTAAGCAAGTTGGGCAGACTGAAAATAAAACTAGACAAATTATTATTTCATCAGTATTACACCACCATTAATTATTTTGAAAAGTTAACCAAATTTAGTATGAATTTGTAATTCACAACATTTGAAAATTTAGAACGATATTTATTAAGAATTCCTCAAGTTCTATACAAAAAATGATAAACTTTTTCTAAACAAGTAAAAGTAGTTCACAAAACCATGTATGTACATTATCTGGCTTAGGGAATGTCAATATCAAAATTTGTTATATTTTCTCAAAAAATCTTTGATTTTTCACAACAGTTAAATTAAAAATAAAAATGTAATGTTACCTTATTAGGAGTTTTAAAAATATATTTAAATTTCAACTGGAAAAGTATGTAACTCTTAGGTGAGATAATATAGACAATATTACTTGAGAACTAAAAAAAAGGTAATGGGGCATATTTACTACTATAGATATTGATCCTACATTAATTACAACAACGAGTATTATACAAGAATTGACAAAGAATTCTTAAACAGAATTAATCATCTAATAGTGTTGAGCACAGTCATGGTAGTAAAGCAAAATATAATTAAACACCCAGGCAATGCAAACTAATGCATTTTGCATGGGCAACAAAAAATGAATTTAAAGATATAACACAATAGAATCATATTGAAAAGGAGGATAACCATGACTTAGTGTTAAGTAGGAATGTAAAATCCTAAAATAAATTAAGCTACATGGATATCCATTATTCACTTTTAAATTTGAAAAGAGGCATATTGCGGAATGAGTATTTTAAGATCCCCTTTTTAATATATATTCATAACTCTTATTTGAAAATTGTGTACACTATAAAGATTAATTATAAACAGAAGGTTTGAAGAATACTGAAGGGCTTAAACAAATACCAACCCATGCCACAGAATATGAAAATCTGATATTATAAAGCTGTTAAATTTTAAACATTTGCATATATTTTCTATATATAAGAAACTTGAAAGCCCTATTAAAAGGTTTTGAGAATTTGGTAAATTATTATTAAAACTCCATTTGTGATAATGTACTTCTGAGAGTAATCAAGGTAAACCTAAAAAGAAATTATAGAAAGGGTATTCACTATACAAATAATTGAATTTGTGATCAATTGCAATAATTATAATAATGTGTTTTGAGCTCAAAAATTGACAGACATCAATAAAATGAAATTGGTTCATTATATATATGTATATATATACATATGTGTATATATATACACATATGTATATATATACATATGTGTATATATATACACATATGTATATATATACATATGTGTATATATATACATATATGTATACATATACATATGTGTATATATATACATATGTGTATACATATACATATATGTATACATATACATATATGTATATATACATATGTGTGTATATATATGTATATATGTATATATATGTATATATATATGTGTATACATATATATGTGTATATATATATACACATATGTGTATATATATATATATGTATATATATATACATATATATAATGAACCAATTTCATTTTATTGATGTCTGTCAATAAATATATACATATGTATATATATATACATATATGTATATATATTTTTTGAGACGGAGTCTTGCTCTGTCACCCAGGCTGGAGTGCAGTGGTGTGATCTCAGCTCACTGCAAGCTCCACCTCCCGGGTTCACACCATTCTCCTGCCTCAGCCTCCCAAGTAGCTGGGACTACAGGCGCCCACCACCACGCCTGGCTAATTTTTTGTATTTTTTAGTAGAGTTGGGGGTTCCATCATGTTAGCCAGGATGGTCTCGATCTCCTGACCTCGTGATCCCCCCACCTCGGCCTCCCAAAGTGCTGGGATTACAGGTGTGAGCCACCACGTCCGGCCCATTATATTTTGTTTTGTTCATTAGATATTTGGGAAAAACTGTCAGATTAGAATCTCATTTGAAATGATACACTCCAATGCAATCCATAAAGGATTGAAAGTTGAGTTTCCCATCATTAAGCAAAAATATTTATGAGATATCCATGATAATATTCTTAAGACCAAAAATATTTGCTGAATAGTGATTCTTCACCATCTGGTTTGGGTGGAAGAAGAGATAAGAATGGCATAAAAATAAAACCTGTGTGTATACATGCTTAATGATTTAGCATGCTTTATCTGTTATTGTCTGAATGTTTGTGTATCTCCCCAAAATCTATATATTGAAATCATAACCCCCAATTTGATGGTTTTTGGAGGTGGGAACTTTGGGAGGTAATCAGGTAATGAAGGTGAAACCTTCATGAATAAGATTAGTGCCCTTTTAGTAAGTCAGAAAACTAGCTAGCTCTTTCTGCCATGAGAATTCAAGAATTTGGCAGTCTGCAACACAGAAAAGGGCCCTTACCAAAATCAGATCATGCCAGCATCATGATCTCAGACTTCCATCCTCCAGAGGCATAAGAAATAAACTATTGTTGTTTATAAGCCACCCAGTCTATGGTATTTTATTATAGTAGCCTGAACTAAGACTCATGTGTCTACCAAAATTATACTTTGAGATTTTACAGAAAAATTGGTGACTATTAAATTGTTCAATTTTTACACCAAAAGTCTCCAGTGAGTTTGGTTTTTGGATGGCTTCCAGGATAGCCCTGGAAGAGTTAGCTACCAAAACCCATCAAACTTGGTACCCAAGGGCTCAACTGCAGAGCAGAGAGGAAAAATACAGGAATAAAACTTAGGGTAGGGGGATGTTAGATTTGGGTAGGAGTTAGTGTTAGGTGGAGAGTGGGGTTAGACCAGAAAATAATCCATGAAGCAAAGGAGCTTCCTCATTTACATTATGGGGAGGAAATTATAGCATATATTCATTAGGATGATTTGTTGTGTGATTTAGTGGGCTCACTTTCTTGTGCCACACAAAACAATATCTACCAAACTGAATCAAGCAACATACAAACAAGATTACACACTAGGACCAAGTGGGATTTTTTTCCAGGAATGCAAAGATGGTTTAACATCTGAAAATAAAACAAATATAATATAACATATCAACAGAAGAAATGAGAAAGACTATTCATTTCTCAACACACACACACACACACACACAAACACTAGACAAAACCTACCACTTTTTCATGATAAAAATGCCCCCAAAACTAAGAATAGAGTAAAACTTACTAAACCTGATAAGGGCCATATATAAAAAACCCACAACTACCATCATACGTAATTGTTGAAGACTGAATGCTTTCCCTTGAGTATCAATAGCAAAGCAAAGATATTCACTTTAATCATTTCTATTAAACATTTTACAGGTAGTTCTAGCTAGGAGGATCAGGCAAAATGAATAAATAAAAAGGGTCTACGTTGTTAAATAATAAGTACAACTGTATCTATTCATGAATGAAATAATTGTGAATTCATCAAAATCCACAAACTTTATTAGAATTAATAAGTAAATTCCGCAGAGTTGCTGGACACAAAAATATCAATATACAAAAATAAATTTTATTTCCTTATGGTTGCAATGAACAATCCAAAGTGAATTTAAGGATATACAATTCAATCATAATCACATTAAAAAAGAATGAAATACATAGGAATAAATATAAAAAAGAAGTGCAAGATTTATTGACTAAAAATTCCAAAGCATCACTGAAAAAAATTGAAGAAGACCTAAAGGCATAAACAAAGGACCTCTCCTGTTCATGGATCAGAAAATGTAATAATGTTAAGATATACTACTTCCCAAATTAATTTACAGATTCAATGCAATCTCTATCAAAATTCCAACTGCTTGTATTAAAAAAAGAACAGATGATCTTAAAATACATATGGAAGTACAAGGGATGAAGAATAACCAAAACAACCTTGAATAAGAAATATAGAAGACTCAGACTTTCTGGTTACAAAATTCATTAAAAAGCTATAATAACCAAGACAGTGTGGTGCTGCAGAGAGATATTCATTGATCTATCAATGAGATAGAATTGAGTGTCCAGAAAGAAAGCCCTACATTGGTAATCAATTGATATTTAACAAGATAGTATAAAAATTTAATGAGGAAAAAGATATTCTTTCAAACATATTATGCTGACAAAATTCCATATCAACATATAAAAGAAAAATTGGATCCTATGTCACACCATATATAAAAATTAACTGAAAATGCATTTAAAACTTAAATGTAAGAGCTGAAACTATAACAGTCTTAGAAAAAGGCATTGGTATTAACTTTCATGACTATGGTGTAGGCTAGGGTTTCTCTATTTTTTATCTTTTATCTTAACTTTTGTGAGTACACAGTAGGAGTATATATTTATGGGGTACACAAGATGATTTGATACAGGCATGAATGGGTAATAATCACATCATGTAAAATGGATGCATTTATCTAATGCATCAAATGTGCTGAAAATGTAAAAATGTTTTTATTATTTTTTAACCAGCATATACATATTAATACTATCAGAACACCAGAATCCAGGATCAAGTAACGCATTTGAGGTTGCCAGCCCTTACCTATCATTACAATGGAGCATGGTCAGCACTCTCATTTAAATCTATGGTTAATAATCAGTATTAAGACAAATGACATCAAGGCCCATCAAAGAAGTTTTAATGTAAGTGCCCACTAAAGCAGAAATGAACAACCTTGGCCTCAAATACAAGGACTGGGAGGTGAGGCATGAAATGAGGATCCATAAGCAATCTGTTGGATGTAGTAAATATTTGGTGATATTATTTCAAGGGACCCTATAATAAAAATACTATTATCCTTAGAGACAATTCAAAATAATATAACTTAAAATAAATGGAAGCCAACAATTTAGAAATGTATGCAAAGAAGACATAGGTTAAAAAAAATAGTTTCTATGTAGTCTAAAGATAATCAAGTAGAACACACAATTGCAAAAAACAAAAACTGACGGACAACAGAAAACTTAAAAGGTAAGTTAGCAATCACTAACATTGTAAAAAATACTTTAGCAAGCATATTAAGTGAATTTAAAACTTTATAGTATAATATAAAATAAAGGATCACTGGACATCTACCCATAATCATGTATTGGAAGATTCAACACTGTAAAAAATGTTCATTTGCCTGAAAATACTTTACAATTTTAGGTCAAGAATACAGGTGGATAAAAAAATTTTAATTTACTACTGGTATTTGGCAAAACGTTATTGCAGGTTAGGAGCAAAGATAAGATAGTAAAATTAATCAAGCTGACCTCAAGACTAAAGTAATATGTAAAAATTCTTATACCATCACTAAGGAATAAAGGGACTTTGTCATAAGAGCAAAAATAATTTTAAAAGATGGGCCAAAGGAGCAAATTTAAAAGAATTTTTTTTTGGTGGGGGTGGATAATTCTGTATTTGAGGGAATAAGAAAGTTAACTATTAGTTTACATGAGACACAAAATTTGAGCTGGAAGGATATACATAAAGTTTTTGAGTAGAAAAGCAATTTACTGAATAATATACATATATGTACATATATATACACACACACATATATATACACACACACACACATATATATATACACACTATAACCTTGTTTTCCTAAGGTGAATAAAAGTGAAAACAAATTCCCCATGTGTCTACATAAGACTACAGTACATGAAAATGCATAGTAACAAAAAGTACATGTCTGCTTGAGCAACAGGAGAATGTGGGTACCCATATAACTGGTTGCTCCTAATGCATACCTGGAAGTGTGGCTGGAAGTATACTCAGAAGGGGAATGGTAACACAAAATTATCACTTTCTCTGTATCTATTTTAGCAATAACAATTATCTTTTCTTTTTTCTAACAAAATATTTAAGAGAGAAAATACATTAAAAAATGTGGGCTGGACGCGGCGGCTCACACCTGTAATCCCTGCACTATGGGAGGCCAAAGTGGGCAGATCACCTGAGGTTGAGACCAGCCTGGCCAACATGGAAAAACCCCATCTCTACTAATAATACAAAAAATCTGCTGGGCATGGTGGTGCACGCCTGTAATCCTAGCTATTCGGGAGGCTGAGGCAGGAGAATCGTTTGAACCTGGGTAGGCAGAGGTTGCAGTGAGCCAAGATCCCACCACTGCGCTCCAGCCTGGGTGACAGAGCATGACTCTATCTCACAAAAAAAAAAAAAAAAAAGAAAGAAAAGAAAAGTGAAAAAAAATACTTGGGCAAGGCCTTTTTTTGTGACATACCAAATGGTATCTAATCACACCAATTTCAAGTTCACCTCTGTGATGGTTAATACTGAGTGTCAACTTGATTAGATTAAAGATACAAAGTATTGATCCCAGGCATATCTGTGAGAGTATTGTCAAAAGAGACTAACATTTGAGTCAGTGGGCTGGGGAAGGCAGATCCACCCTTCATCTGGTGGGCACAATCTAATCAGCTGCCAGCGAATACAAAGCAGGCAGAAAAATGTGAAAATGAGAGACCGGCCTCGAACATCCAACTCTAAGTTCTTCAGTTTTGGGACTCAGACTGGCTCTCCTTGCTCCTCAGCTTACAGACAGCCTATTGTGGGACCTCACTATCATGTTATGTAATACTTAATAAACTCCCCTTTATATTTATATATATCCTTCCTGTTAGTTCTGTCCCTCTAGAGAGCCCTGACTAATATAACCTCATATGTATACATGAATGAATATTAACTTAATAAGAACAAAAGCAGCATACATAATTATATATTGCTTATATAAGGTCAGGCGCTTCGTCTATTCACATAAGTTTTCAAATTTTCTATTAACAAAAGTCATGAAATAGTAATATTAAATAGGACTACTTTTACTACATTAACATTTTTGCAGAAATAAGGTGAGACAGCTGATATCACAAATACAATGAATTATAATAGACAAATTTGATTGAAAACATAGAAAATAGCTTAACATCTAAGAATTCATATTAATAACAAGATTGGCTCTATATTAATCCATTTTCACACTGCTATAAAGAACTACCTGAGACTGTGTAATTTATGAATCAGAGTTTTGATTGACTCACAGTTCCCCAGGCTTAACAGGAAGCCTGTCTGGGAGGCTTTAGAAAACTTACAAGTAGGGCAGAAGAAGAGCAGGAATCAAGCATTTTTTCACATGGTGGGAGGAAGAGAGAGAGTGAGGGGGGCAAGTGCCACAAACTCTGATACAACCAGATCTCATGAGAACTCACTATTATGAGAACAGCAAGGGGGAAGTCCACACCCGTGTTTCAATCACCTCTCACCTGGCCCCTCCCCCAACTCATGGGGATTGTAATTCTAGATGAGATTTGGGTGGGGACAAAGAGGCAAACCATATCAGGCTCCCAACTAGAGCCCAAATACTCAGCAGGAGCTGGATGTTAGAATGCTCTCTGATAATGAGTCATTACCTTTTAATATGGCTAAACATCTTTCACACAATAAAGTCCCTAAAGAATCTATGCTTGCGATGACTACACGCACAACAGTGAAAGAGCTAGCCTCAAATTGTATACCAACATAATGACCTATGCATCAGATTTCAGACAGTATTAAATAAGACAGTGCTGTCTGACTTCTGAGACATGGCAAAAAAATTAGCACTCATAACACAATAAATCAACATGACATTCTTTTAATATCACCATGTTCAAACATGTATTTTAATACTCTCTGTAGAAACCTAGAGAATTAGAGAAAGTTAGGTTAATGTTGAACTCCAGAAGTAACAGCTCAGGTAAATAAACAGAATCCCAGATAATCAAAAGTAGTGAGAAATTTTCAATTCTGGGATGGTAACAATAAGCAGCTTTGCAAATTCACTCTCTAGGGCATGGTCAAAAACAAGAGTGGATAGCAGAGCAAGATGGTGAAATAGAAGCTTACACTCTTTGTAACCCTTCAGAAACACCAAGTTTTAACAACTATCTGCACACAAAAAAGGACTGTCATGAGAACCTGAGCAACTATGAGCAATCACAATCAGAGTACCTAGTTTTTACTTCATATAATTAAAAAAAGGCATTGAAGAGGGTCAGAGAGACTGTCTTGAATCAATGATGCCCCCCTCCCCGCCCATGCCCTTGGCAGCAGCCCTGCAGTCTGGAGAGTCTGTGCATTTGGAGGAGGGACAGCGTAGTGACTGAGGGGATCTAGCATTGAAATGAGTGCTACCCTATCATAGCAGAGAGCAAAGCCGTGCAGGGCTCAGCCACTGACCATATACAGAAGCAACATTTGGACCAGACCTAGCCAGAGGGGAATTGCCCATCCCATTGGTCCAAACTCGAGTTTCTTGGCAAGCCTTGCTACTGCAGACCAAAGTGCTCTGGGGTCCTATGTACACTTGAAGGGCAGTCTAGGATGCAGGGACTGCAATTCCTGGACAACTCCTAGTGCTGGGATGGACTTAGAGCCAGAGGACTAGGACTGGGGTGGCAAGTAACCGAGGGAGACACTAGCCAGGGCAGCTAAAGCAGTGCTTACACCAATCCTCCCTCAACTCCAGGCAGTGCAACTCACAGCAGTGAAAGTGTCTCCTTCTTTCTGCTTAATGGGAGGAGGGAAAAGGGTAAAGAGAACTATGTCTTGCATCTTGGATACCAGCTCAGGCACAGTAAGATAGGGCACCAGGCAGAGTCATAAGGCCCCCATTTTAGGACCTAGCTCCCAGATGACATTTCTAAACACATTTTGGGCCAAAAAGGAATGACTCAGTACTGGCAGGATTCATCACCTGCTGACTAAAGAGCCCTTGGGCCCTACATAAGCAGCAGTGATACCTCGGGAGTATGCCATGGACAATGGGCTCTGAGATGTGCTGACTCTTAGTGTGACTCAGTATATTCCCAGCTATGGTGGCTACAGGGAAAGACTCCTTCTGTTTTAGAAAAGCAGAGGGAAAAGTAAAGGGGACTTTGTCTTTCACCTTAGGTTCCAGCTTGGCTACAGTGGTTTAGAGCAACAAGCAGGCCCTTGGGGTCCCCAGGTTGAGGCCTAAGCTCTTGGACAGCATTCCTGGACATGCCCTGGGCCAGAAGAGAGCCCACTTCTCTGAAGGGTGAGTCTCAGACCTGGGAGAATTCACACAAACTCACTGACGAGCCCTTAGGTTTTAACTGAACATGAGAGATGGCCCAGCAGAATTCCCCCATGGGCCGGTGGTGGTGGTTCCCACAGGGACAGGTTCCTCTGCTTGTGAAAAGGGGAGAGAAGAGTAGGAAGGACTTTATACTGTGCTTTGCTTGCCAGTGTAGCTGTAGCAGAGTAGAACATCAGGCAAATTTCTAAGTTTTTGACTCTAAACCCTGGTCCCCAGACAGCATCTCTGGACCTGCCCAGGGCCTGGGAGAATTCACTGTCCTAAAGGGAAGGACACCAACATGGCTGGCTTTGCCACCTGCTGATTTGAGAGCCATAGGGCCTTGAGTCAACATAAGTCAATGGACCTTGGGCAAGATCCAGTGCTGTGCTGGCTTCAGTTCTAACCCAGTGAAGTCCCAGTAGAGGGAAACACAGGAGTACTTGTGTCACTGCATCCTCAGTTCCAGGTGGCTCAGCAGAGAGAGAGAGAGAGAGAGAGAGAGACTGACTCTGTTCGGGAGAAAGAAAGGGATGATAACAAGAGTCTCTGGCTGGTTATCCAAAGAATTATTGCAGATCATATAAAAGGCCACCAAGGCTGTGTCTCTATGAGTCTGCAAAAAGTACAGTAATATTGGACTTGGGATCCAATTCTCTTTGAATGTATATTTACCTGGCCCTGGAGCACATAGCTATATAAGCCAAATATTATTAGAGATAAAGAGAGAGATAGACCATAATACAAAAATAGCTGGAGACTTCAAACCAAACTTTCAGAAATGGACAGATCTCCCAAACAGAATCTCAACAAAGAAACATCAGACTTTATCTGCACTATAGAACAAATGGGCCTAGTAGATATTTACAGAACATTTCACCCAATGACTGTAGAATACACATTCACTTCCTCAACACAATGATCATTCTCAAGGACAGATCATATGTTAGGTCATAAAACAAATCTGAAAGCATTCCAGATAATTAAAACAATATCAGTCATCTTCTCTGAACACAATAGAATAAAACTAAAAATGAAAAGAGAAGTTTTTGAAGCTATACAAATACATAGAAATTAAATAATATACACCTGAATGACCAGTGAGTCAATGAAGAGATTAAGAAAAAAAATTGAAAAATGTATATAGAGACACGACATAGCAAATCCTATGGTATTCAATGAAAACAGTAGTAAAAGGGAATTTTATAGATATAAGAGCCTATGTGAAAAAGGAACAAAAACTTTAAAGAAAAAAACTGACAATGCACCTTAAAGAATTAGAAAAGTAAGAACAAACAAAACCCAAAATCAGTTAAAAAAAGGAAATAATATCAAAGCATAAATAAATAAAATGGAAATGGAAAAATACAATATGAAAGATAAATGAAAAGTTGGTTTTTTGAAAAGTTAAACAACGTTAACAAACTTTTAGCCAGACTAAGAAAAAAAGAGAGAAGGTCCAAGTAAATACAATCAGACATAAAAAAAGAGCCATTGCAACTGACACTGCAGAAATTCAAAAGATAATTAGTGGTTACCATGAGCAACCATGTGTTAATAAATTGGAAAATCTAGAGGAAATGGATAAATTCCTAGACACATAAAACCTACCAAGACTAAAACAGGAAGAAATCCAAAACCTGAATAGACAAATAGCAAGTAATGAAATTGAAGCCATCATAAAAAGTCTCCCAGTAAATGAAAGCCTGGGACCCAATGGCTTAACTGCTGAATTCTACCAAAGCTTTAAAGAAGAACTGATATCAATCCTACTTAATCTAGTCAAAACGATAGAAGAAAAAATATCTCTGAACTTATTCTATGAAGTCAGAATTATCCTGATAAAAAAGCCAAAGACACATTAAAAAAAAAGAACACTACAGGCCAGTATCTTTAATAAATATTTATGCAAAGATCCTCAACAAAATACTAGCAAACCAAATTAAAAAATACATTACAAAGATCATTCATCATGACCAATTGAGATTTGTCCCAGGGATGTAAGGATGGTTCCAAAGATGCAAATCAATGTCATAGATTATATCAAGAGAATGAAGGACAAAAACCATATGATCATTCCAATTAATGTTGAAAAAGCATTTAATAAAATTCAACATCCCTTCACACACAAAAAAGTGGACATAGAAGGAATATACATCAAAATAATAAAAGCCATATATGACAGGCTCCCTATTAGTAGTACACTGAATGGGAAAATTGAAAGGCTTTCCTCTAAGACCTGGAACATGACAAATATGCCAACTTTCATGACTGTTATTCCACATAGTACTGGAAGTGGTGACTAGAGCAATGAGACAAGAGAAAGATATAATGGGCATTTAAATTGAAAGGGAAGAAGTCAAATTATCCTTGTTAGAAAGTGATATGATTTTGTATTTGGAAAAACCTAAAAACTCTAAAAGAAAAACTACTACAACTGTTAAATAAATTCAGTAAAGTTGCCAGATACAAGATCAACATACAAAAATCAGTAGCATTTCTATATGCCAACAGTGAAGAATCTGAAAAAGAAATAAGAAAGTAATCACGTTTACAATTGCCACATGAAATATGATATGCCTAGGAATTAACCCAAAAAGTGAGAGATCTTCATAATGAAAACTATAAATCACTGATAAAAGAAATTGAAGAAGACATAAAAAAAGACAAATATTCCATGTTCATGGATTAGAATAATTAATAGTGTTAAAATGTTGATACTACTGAAAGCAATCTACAGATTCAATGCAATCTATATCAAAATGCCAGTGAAATTCTGCACAACAATTGAAAAACCAATTCTAAAATTTATATGGAATCACAAAAGCCCCAGAAAGGTCAAAGCTGTCTTAAGCAAAAAGAACAAAACTGGAAAAATCATATTACCCCACTTCAAATTATACTACAGAGCTATGGTAATCAAAACTGCATGGCAGTGGCATAAAAATAGACAAATAGACCAATGGCAAATGAACAACCCAGAAACAAATCCACCCACCCTCAGTGAACTCATTTTTAACAAAGTTGCCAGGAACATACCTTGAAGAAAGAACAGTGTCTTCAATAAATAGTGCTGGGAAAACTGGATCTATATGCAGAAGAATGAGGCTAGAACCAATCTCTTACCATATACAAAAATCAAATCAAAATTTCTTATAGACTTAAATTTAAGATCTCAAACTATGAGTCTACTAGAATAAAACATTGGGGAAACTCTCTAAGACATTGATCTAGGCAAAAATTTCTTAAGTCATAACTCCCAAGCATAGAAAACCAAAGAAAAAACTGGACAAGTGAGATTACATAAAGTTAGAAAGCTTCTGCACAGTGAAGAAAACATTCAACAAAGTGACGATGCAACCCTCTGAATCAGGGAAAATATTTATAAACCACCAATTTGACAAGGGATTAATAACCAGAATATATAAGGAGCTCAAACAATTCTATAGGAAAAGATCTAAATGGACAAAAGATTTAAAATTATCAAAAGTAGACATACAAATGACAAACAGGTATATGAAAAGGCACTCAAAATCACTGATCTTCAGAGAAATGCAAATCTGAGCCATAGTGAGATATCCTCTCACCTCAGTTAAAACGGCTTATATCCAAAAGGCAGTCAATAAAAATGCTGATGAGGATATGAAGAAAATGAACCCTCATATACTGTTGATAAGAATGTAAATTAATACAACCATTATGAAGAACTGTCTGGAGGGTCCTTAAAAAACTAAAAATAGAGCAACCTTATGATCTGTCAATCCTACCCCTGGGTATATGCCCCAAAGAAGGGAATATAATATATCAAAGATCTATCTGAACTCCTATGTTTGTTGTGGCACTGTTCAAAATAGTCAAGATTTGGAAGCAACCTAAATGTCTGATACAGTTTTGCTGTGTCCCCACACAAATTTCATCTTGAATTCTCATGTGTTGTGGGTGGAACCCAGTGGGAGGTAATTGAATCGTGGGGCCAAGTCTTTCCCATGCTCTTCTGATGATAGTGAATAAGTCTCATGAGATCTGATGGCTTTAAAAAAAGGAGTTCCCTACCAAGCTCTCTCTCTTTGCCTGCCGCCATTCATGTAAGATGTGACTTGCTCCTCCATGCCTTCCACCATGACTATGAGGCTTCCCCAGCCACGTGGAACTGTAGGTCAATTAAACCTCTTTCTTCTGTAAACTTTCCAGTCTCAGGTATGTCTTTTTCAGGAGTGTGAAAACAGACTAATACAGTAAATTGGCACCAGTAGAGCAGAGCATTGCTGAAAACATACCCAAAAATGTGGAAGTGACTTTGGAACTGGGTAACAGGGAGAGGTTGGAAAAGTTTGGAGGGCTCAGAAGAAAGGAAAATGTGGGAAAGTTTGGAACTTCCTAGAGACTTGTTGAATGGCTTTGACAAAAATACTGATAGTCCAGGCTGAGGCGGTCTCCAGATGAGGAATTTGTTGAGAACTGGAGCAAAGGTGACTTGTGTTATGTTTTAGCAAAGAGACTGATGGCATTTTGTCCCTGCCCTAGAGATCTGTGGAACTTTAAACTTGAAAAAGATTATTTAGGGTATCTTGCAGAAGACATTTCTAAGCAGCAAAGCATTCATGAGGTGACTTTGGTGCTGCTGGGTGCTGTTACGGGTGCTGTAAAAAGCATTCAGTTTTATAAGGGAAGCAGAGCATAAAAGTACAGAAGATTTGCAGCCTGACAATGTGATAGAAAAGAAAATCCCATTTTTCTGAGGAGAAATTCAAGCCAAGCCGGATGCAGAAATCTGCATAAGTAACAAGGGGCTGAATGTTAATCCCCAAGACAATGGGGAAAATGTCTCTAGGACATTTCAGAGATCTTCAGGGCAGTTCTTTGCCCCCTCCGCCATCACAGGCCTAGAGGTCTAGGAATAAAAAGTGGTTTTTGTGGGCCAGGTCAAGAGTCCCCATGCTATGTGCAGCCTAGGGACTTGGTGCCCTAAGTCTCAGCTGCTCCAACCATGACTAAAAGGGGCCAATATAGAGCTCAGGCTGTGGCTTGAGAGGCTGCAAGCCTCACGTCTTGGCAGCTTTCATGTGGTGTTAAGCCTGCGAGTGCACAAAAGTCAAGAATTGAGGTTTGGGAACCTCTGCCTAGATTTCAGAAGATGTATGGAAATGCCTGAATATCTAGGCAGAAGTTTGCTGAAGGGGCAGGGCTCTCATAGAGGAACTCTGCTGGGCAGTGCAGAAGGGAAATGTGGGGTTGGAGCACCCACACAGAGTCTGGACTGGGGAACTGCCTAATGGAGCTGTGAGAAGAGGGCCACCATACTCCAGGTCCATAATGGTACAGCCACTGACAGCTTGCACTGTGCACCTGGAAAGGCTGCAGACGGTTAATACCAGCCTGTGAAAGCAGCTGGAAAGAAGGCTGTAGCTTGCAAAGCCACAGGAGCAGAGCTGCCCAAGACCATGGGAAAACCTCTTTCATCAGCGTGACCTAGATATTAGACATGGAGTTGAAGGAGATCATTTTGGAGCTTTAAGATTTGACTGGTCCACTGGATTTGAGACTTGCATGGGCCCTGTAACTCCTTTATTTTATTAGATATGAGTTCTAAATTTCTCTTCAAAGAATCAATATGTCAGTATGTTCAATTCTTTGCCTTCTACTTTTAAACTTAACTTCCTCATAAATAAACATTTTTCGATCACCTGCTCCACCCTGACTCCCGCCAAACCACTCACCCTGTCCCTCTCTTTAAATTAGCCAATCAGAATTGGTGTAGCCTGTGTGGTCTAACCCTAGCTAATAGGGGAATGACACAGCAGCAGGGGCCACATGCGTCAGGGATAAGAACTCCTCCCTCTCCTTTGTCCAAGTGTGTGCTCACCATCGCTCCATCTGTAAGGGCGCACGCTTCTATAGAATTACATTGCCTCGCTGAGAATTAAAAAGGAAATTTCATATTGGTGTGCTGTTTCTTTTGTAGCACCGAAACTTTATAACAATTTAGGGGCTCATCCATGATTACATTCCCCTCTGGGGGCGGTCTCTGGTTCTCTCTCGTGAGAAGGCATGCCCCGCCTCCTTATGGCAGCCTCAGGGGTGAGAAATCAGGACTCATCCAGTGCGGGAAATAACCCGAGCTCTCAGCAACATGAAAAGAAACTGGCCAGCGACCTAGGGTAAAGGATCCTCACATACTGCGGCGATGACTGTGCAGAGACCAAGGAAGGAGAAGCCGCTGGAGCCAGTGAAGTAGTTCCTTGGTGGTCAGATTCTGGAGGGCTGAATGTGTGTGTGCGTGAATGATCACAAACAACTCTGCTTGCAGTGTTGTTCGTGTGGATGGTGACAAGTCCTGCTGCTGGATGGAGTGAATGGGTCCTCTCTGTGAGTGGGAAGTGTGCAAAGGACCTTCAGAGGGGAAAAGGGGGGAAACAGGTCAAGCTTCCAGGACAGGCAAGGCAAGACACCCCTGGTTTGAGGGGTTGAGCCTTCCAGAGCAGGGAAGGCAAGACACCCCTGGTTTGAGGGGTTGAGACTTCCAGGGCAGACAAGGCAGGACACCCCTGGTTTGAGGGGTTGAGACTTCCACTAATTTCAAGGGTTGGACCTCACATAAACCCCCACTTTTCTTTCTTCTTGGGGGAAGGAAGAGTAGTTCCACTCCTGCTGGTCCCTCCTCTAGGGAAAGGTGAAGGAGAGGGGAGAACAGCAGCATACGTGGCTGGCAGAGGCAAGGAAAGACCAGTAGAGAGGAGGGAGGGAGAGGGAAAGCACAGAGAAAGAGAGAGAGAGAGAAGGAGTCAGAAAGAGATAGAAAGTCAAAGAGAGAAAGAAAGAGAAGTAATAAAGAGAAAACAGTGTACCCCATTCCTTTAAAAGCCAGGGTAAATTTAAAACCTATAATTGATAATTGAAGGTCTTCTCCGTGACCCTATAACACTCCAATACCACCTTGTTGTCAGCGTAAACAAGGGCATAGCCCAAGAGCACTGAGGCCACTGACAACCCATAGCCTTCCTAATCAAAAATCCTTAACCCAGTAACCTGTGGATGGCCCAAATACATTCAATCTGTAGCGATAACTGCTTTGCCAACAGAAGGAAGTATGAGGAGACTCTGTTAAAAAAAAGATGATGCAACATTAACCACTAAAAATTCCCTTAACCCAGCAGGTTTCCTAACAGGGGATCTAAATCTTAATTAATTACTATAGAAAGGTCCAGACCATACCTAGGAGGAACTCCCTTTAGGACAGGACAATAGATTGTTCCTCCTGGGTGATTGAGGGAAAAAGGCACAATGGGTATTCAGTAATTGATAGGGAAACTCTTGTAGAAGCAGCGTTAGGAAAACTGCCTAATAATTGGTCTGCTCAAACGGGCGAGCTGTTTGCACTCAGCCAAGCTTTAAGTATTTACACAACCAGGAAGGAACCATCTATACCAATTCTAAGTTAATTTGGACTAAACAAGGTCTTATTAATAGCAAAGGATAATTGAAATCCCAAACTTACAAGGTTTTCAACAAAAGTAAAATTCGCTAAAAGTTAACAGTGTAACATGTATTATCCTAACTTCTAATCTTGCGGCCTTAGGCAGTCTAGCCCAAAGACATGAAGGAAGTTTGATCTGGAGAAGAATAGAAAAAAAAAAAGTGGGGGGAGGGGAAGAATTTATATAGAAAGAATGTTATATGGTAAATTCTTGTCCTAAAATAAATTAACTGGTTGTTTAAAGAAAGGGATGTTTGCAACAAGTCAGAAGGTTGAGGTATGTTGAAGACTGTGAAAGTCGTGGAAAAAAAGTTATAAAAGGGAATTTATGAAAGAAATATTGTACAATTTGAAAGTAATTAGGCCTCCTGAATGTAAAACTATTGAAGAAACAGTTTATGTGCAAGGTGTGCAAGGAAAGTAAAATATACTTTTGGTAAAAGGATTATAAAGCGGCATAAGAATGTGGATTTTTTACCTACATTAAAAGGTTAAAAAATTTGGTTTAAAGGTTTAAGCAAGTTTTAAAATGTTAATTGTAAAAGAAATTCTGTGTGTAAACATATTGTTAAAGGGGTATCATCCAGTCTTTCTGTGAACTGGAAATCAAAATAAAAGCACAACAGGTTTTTCTTAAATCACCATCCTGCTCTTTAACAAAAATTACAAAAGGTTAAAAAATGTCTATAAGGCCAGGCGCGGTGGCTCACGCCTGTAATCCCAGCACTTTAGGAGGCCGAGGCAGGTGGATCATGAGGTCAGGAGATCAAGACCATCCTGGCTAACACGGTGAAGCCCCGTCTCTACTAAAAATACAAAAAATTAGCCGGGCGTGGTGGTGGGCACCTGTAGTCCCAGCTACTTGCGAGGCTGAGGCAGGAGAATGGCGTGAACCCGGGAGGCAGACCTTGCAGTGAGCTGAGATCGCGCCACTGCACTCCAGCCTGGGCGACAGAGGGAGACTCCGTCTCAAAAAAAAAAAAAAAAAGTGTCTATAAAAATCTTATCTTATTGTCACACGTTAAAATTGGATAAATATGTCTACAAGGTTTTATTAAAATTGAGTTTAGCATTAATAACACACTAATATAAAGGTGACATTTAGCTTATCTGGTATAAAAAATCACACAGGAAGCATTGTCAAATATGAAATGGTATTTGGCTTTCTTTGGTCTAAAAACTAATAAAAATAGATGCTAAAGGAAATTTCTCAGTAAGAAGGCACCAAGGACTATAAAGTCGACTGCTGATGTCCCCACATTTAAAAGATTAATTTCTTAGAAATGATATACTTGGTTTATCTTCCACTTTCCTTTCTCGCAAAACTAAACGTCTTTTAGCACAGGTACCACCCCTAGAATTTCCGGTAAACCAGCACCAGCCAGAGGATCACGTGCTCATTGAAGGGTGAAAAGAAGGAAAACTCGAGCAGCCTGGGAAGGACCCTACTTTGTGCTGCTAACCACCAAGACTGCTGTTCATACAGAGGAAAGGGAATGGACTCAACACACCCGAGTCAAGAAAGCGCCAATCCCTCCAGAGTTGAGGGCCATAGTCCCAGGGGAAAACCCTACCAAACCAAAGCTAAGAAAAATTTAACTCTCTTTCATCTATTCTATTACTCTTTCTTCTTTCCTCACTCTATTGCTGACCATCTAGTTATTAACATAACAAAGTCAACTTCATCTCAAACTACGGGATTTGATGCTTGCCTTGTTATATCCTGTGGGGACTTGCCAAGTCAAACACAGCTCTCTACTTCAGAAAAGTACCTCTGTCCCTCCTGACTCTCCTCAGATTGGGCATTAGTGAATTGGGACCATTTAATCTGGGGAGATTTTCATTAAGACTCCAGGGTCAACCAGGAGTCTTGTCCCTCCGGCGCAGAGCTTTTATGCAATAGTTGGTCCAACATTCTGTGGACCACTAAAGAGCAAGGATGGAATGCCCCAATCGGTTTTTGTAATTTCCTAAAAGCATACATTCATTTTACTAGAGGGACAGCACCCCCCCAGCCCCCAAACTGTCAGCTAAACCAGTGCAATCCTATACAGGTTATTATCTCGAATCCTCAAAGTTCTTCTCCTTTTCTTCCCTTCTTTAAGCCGGTTTTATGGTATGGGGGCTGAGGTTTCAGGGACAGACCCTATCAGATTCTTTGAAATGCGTTTCTTTGATCCCCCGCCACCTCCACCTTCCTCTAAGCCTTCTTCCAAAACCTCTCACAACGGGATAATTGCTCCTCCTCCATCTAACCACAAGAACAAGATAGCTATCGTAGAAGTTAAAGACTTAAAACAAATTCTGGCAATTAAGACAGGATACCAAGATGCAAATGCCTGGTTGGAATGGATCAAATATTCCATCCACACGTTAAACAAAAGCAATTGTTATGCTTGTGCACACGGCAGGCCAGACACCCAGATTGTCCCCTTTCCACTAGGGTGGTCTTCCAGTTGACCAGGCATGGGCTGCATAGTAGCTCTTTTCCAGGATTCCACAGCCTGGAGTAACAAGTGGTGCCATGCTCTCGCTCTGCTATATCCCGAAATCTGGCACCCTGTGGGTTAGCCCCAGAGGGCCATCCAGCTTCAGTCTCCCAACATTAAGTTCACTTCAAGTCTCTCCTGACAGGGAGGAAGCCTAGTGTTACTTGGAGACCTGAAGGGATGCAGTGAGCTTAAGAATTTTCAAGAGCTTATCAATCAGTCAGCCCTTGTTCATCCCTGAGCGGATGTGTGGTGGTATTGTGGTGGACCTTTACTGGACACTCTGCTGAATAACTGGAGTGGCGCTTGTGCTTTAGTCCAATTGGCTCTCCCTTTCACCCTGGCACTTCATCAACCAGAGGAAGGAAAAATAAGACATTATAAAGCGAGGGAAGTCCCTTATGGGTCTTTTGACTCTCACCTCTATATAACGCAATTGGAGTCCCAAGGGGAATACCAGATCAACTTAAAGCCCGAAATCAAATAGCTGCAGGATATGAGTCAATATCTTGGTGGGTGACAACTAATAAAAATGTGGATTGGATAAACTACATCTACTACAACCAACAGTGATTTATTAACTACACTAGAGATGCTGTTAAAGGAATAGCTGAGCCATTAGGGGCTACTGGCCAGATGGCTTGGGAAAATAGGATAGCCTTAGACATGATAGTAGCAGAAAGAGGAGGAGTTTGCATCATGATTAAAACTCAATGTTGTACCCTCATCCCAAACAACATCACCTCTGATGGAAGTATAACAAAGGCATTGCAAGGTCTGACTGCTCTATCCAAAGAGTTAGCCAGCAAATCAGGGGTAAATGACCCCTTTACAGGATGACTAGAAAAGTGGTTTAGTAAACGGAAAGGAATAACAGCCTCAATTCTTACTTCCCTCGCAGCCGTAATGGGTGTACTTATTCTTGTTGGGTGCTGTGTCATACCATGCATCCGTGGGTTGGTGCAGAGGCTCATAGAAACAGCACTTACTAAAACCTCCCTTAATTATCCTCCACCTTATCCAGAGAAGCTTCTTTTGGAAAATCAAGCAGAACAACTAAGCCAAGACATGTTAAAGAAGTTTGAAGAGAAAGCTGTAAGGAAAATGCAAGAGGAGGGAATTATTAGATATGAATTCTACATTTCTCTTCAAAGCAGCAATATGTCAGAATGTTCAATTCTTTGCCTTCTACTTTTAAACTTATCTTCCTCATAAAGCAACCTTTTTTGATCACCTGCTCCATCCTGACTCACTTCAATTACCTGCTTCACCCTTACCTGCTCCACCCTGACTCCCCAAACCACTCACTCAGTCACTCTCTTTAAATTAGCCAATTGGAATTAGTTTAGCCTGTGCTGTCTAACCCAACCCAATAAGGGAACAACAGAGCAGCAGGGGCCACATGCATCAGGGATAAGAACCCCTTCCCCTCCTTTGTCCAAGTGTGTGCTCACCATTGCTCCATCTGTAAGGGTGCACCCTTCTATAGAAGTACATTGCCTTGCTGAGAATTAAAAAGAAAATTTTATATTCATGTGCTATTTCTTTTGTGGCACCGAAACTTTATTTATAAAAGTTTTGACCAATTTCTCCCATTTGGAATGGCATTATTTACCCAATGCCTAAATCCCCACTATATCTAGGAAGTAACTAACCTGCTTTTGATTTTACAGGCTCATAGGTGGAAGGGACTTGCCTTGTCTCAGATAAGACTTTCGACTGTGGACTTTTGAGTTAATGCTGAAATGAGTTAAAACTCTAGGGGACTGTTGGGAAGCCATGATTGGATTTAAGATGCGAGGGCATTAGATATGGGAGGCACCAGGGGCAGAATGGTATGGTTTGGCTGTGTCCCGCTGTGTCCCCACTCCCCACCCAAATCTCATCTTGAATTCCCACATGTTGTGGGAGGGATCTGGTGGGAGATAACTGAAATGAGGGCAAGTCTTTCCCGTGCTATTCTCATGGTAGTGAATAAGTCTCATGAGATCCATGGTTTTAAAAAGAGGAGTTCCCCTGCATAAGCTCTCCCTCTTTGACTGCTGCCATCCATGTAAGACAAGACTTGCTCCTCTTTGCCTTCCACCATGATTGTGAGGCTTTCCCAGCCATGTGGAACTGTAAGTCAGTTAAATCTCTTTCTTTCAGCAGCATGAAAACAGACTAAAACAACATGAAAACCTCTTTCAGCAGCATGAAAACACACTAAAACCATGTCCATCAACAGATGAATGGATAAAGAAAATGTTATACTGATACATAATGAAGTACATAGAAAAGCCATAAAACAATGAGATTCTGTCATTTGCAACAACATGGACAAAACTTGAGGTCATCATGTTAAGTGAAATCAACCAGGCATGGAAAAACAAACATCACATCTTTTCACTTATTGTCCGATGTAAAAACCAAAACAATTGAATGCATGAAGATAGTGAATAGAAGGTTCATTACCAGAGGCTGCTAAGTTTTTTAGGGTTCTTTTAGTTGGTGGGGATGGTTGATGGGTACAAAAATAAGAAGAAGAAATTATACCTAATATTGATAGTACAATATAACTATAGTCAAAATAATTCAATTATACATTTTAATGAACTAAAACAGTATATTAGAATTCGTTGTAATAAAAAGGATAAATGCTTCAGGAGATAGATAACTCATTTTTCATGATGTGATTATTATACATTTCATGCCTGTATCAAAATATCTCATATACTCCATAAATACATACATCTACTACGTACCCATGAAAATTAAAAATGAAAAATTTAGAAAGAAAATACCAAAAACTACAGAACAAACAGCTGGCAATTAATAAAATCTAACAATTTGCTGTGACACCAAATGAGACAGACAGCTTAACTGAGAAATCAGGGAAATTGACAAATACATCTCTGCTAAAGCTACTGTTATCCCATGGTATCTTTGTGTACTCAAAAGTCTGCATCCTCTGAGAAGAAACATCAGAAGAGTCACATTAAGGAAGAAGAATACTTACAATAGTTCAAGCTAGTCACTAAACAATTAAACAAGGACAAAAACAAGATACAGGGAGTAAATTTCCAGAGTTAATGAATCTATTACCTCAATTTTTGAGTTTTCAAGAAAAAAAAATTCATGACATGCAAAGAAACAGAAAGTTTGACATATACACAAGAATAAAATGAGGGAACAGAAACTATGAGAGAGCCCAGATGTCAGATTTAAAGATAATACTTCAAGGCAACCATTACAAATATTTCCAAAGGAAAAACAGAAAACCATAATTAATGATGTAAAGGAAGCTTTCATGGCAATAGAGAATATCAATAATGAAAGAAAAATTATTAAAAAGAGCCAAATAACATTCTGGAATTGAAACTGACAGAGACTGAAATATAAATTTCGCCAGAAAAGGTTAACAGCAGATTTCAACTGGCAGACAAAAAAAATCACAAACTTGAAGAAAGAGAAAGTTTTTTAATAAGAAAAACAAGAAAAAAAAATGAAGAAAATTCAACAGGGCTTCAGACAAGCACAAGACACCATTTACCATACCAACACATGTTTAACAGGAAATCAAGAAGAGGATACAGAGAACAGAACAGAAAAAATTCAAAGAAAATAGTTGAACATTTTCTAAATTTGATTAAAAGCATAATTTTGAACATCTAAAAATTCAACAAACTCTAAGTAATATAAATGCAAAGAGATGCATACCAAGTCATCATAGCAAAAACGCTGAAATACAACAACAAAAAGAAAATCATGAAAACAGCAAGAGAAAAATGACTTGTCATGCATAAAAGAAACTCTAAGAATAAGATCTGACTTCTCATCAGAAGCAAAGGAGGCCAGAAAGAAATAAGATTACCTATTACAGCACTGATAGAAAAAACAACAGCAACAACAAAACTGTTAACCAAGAATCATAAACCCAGGGGTAAAAATGAAGGCAAAATTAAGGCATTTCCAATTAAAACAAACTGAATTTGTTGCTAGTGAACCAAGCTGACAAGATACTTAATAAAGGCAGTTTTTGAAAATGAAAAGAAAGTGATACCATGTGCTAATTCAAATCCACATGAAAAAACAAAGAGTCATGATAAAGGCAATTTTGTAACATTAAAAGACAATATAAATACGTATTTCTTCTCTCCTGAGGACTAAGCTCTGATTTTGTTTCATCTTGCCCAAATTTCTATCTAAGGTGTCTGGGGAGTCATGCTCTGTAAACGATAAATTCTCATCAGATGGATTTCATTTAACCCTATATACTGTGACTTTCTTTCCAATCTGACTCTGGCATAACATTATGTGATTAAGAAAATCAAAAGATTTTACCTCAAAACATTTTTTTTCTCCCCCATATTTTGAAATGGCCCTGCAAAGCTGTCCTAACTTTGTGGGTGAAAATTTCCATCTGTAAAGGATCTCTTAACATAGCTAGATCTTTTTCTTCCTGGCCCTCCCAATCCTGAAGAGATTAACTGAGAGTCTAGCACTTTTTAAAGGTCTGAATAGGATACACTTGTTATCTGTTGTCTCCAAGGGCAGCTACTACGAGACTTCAAAAAACCTTGGTCTCCACAATCTTATCTTAACCTGAACATTTCCTTTCTGTTAATACCGGACCTTTAGACAAACTCAACCAACTGTCAACCAGATAATGTTTAAATTTACCTATAGCCTGGAAGCCTCCCACTTCAAAATGTCTTGCATTTCTGAACCAAACCAATGTATTTATCAAGTGTATTTGATTGATGTCTCTTGCCTCCCTAAAATGTATAAAACCAAGTTGCACACCCACCACCTTGGACACATGTTCTCAGACCTCCTGAAGGCTGTCACAGGCCATGGTCACTCATATTTGGCTCAGAATAAATCTCTTCAAGTATTTTAGAGTTTGACTCTTTGTCAACACTCTCCTACTCTAAACTGACTTAAAAACTATTGTATAGCCGGGCGTGGTGGCTCATGCCTGTATTCCCAGCACTTTGGGAGGCTGAGGCGGGTGGATCATGAGGTCAGGAGTTCAAGACCAGCCTGGCCAAGATAGTGAAATGCCGTCTCTACTAAAAATACATAAATTAGCTGGGCGCAGTGGCAGGCACCTGTAATCCCAGATACTCAGGAGACTGAGGCAGGAGAATTGCTTGAACCTGGGGGGTGCAGGTTGCAGTGAGCCAAGATCATGGCATTGTACTCCGGCCTGGGTGACAGAGCAAGACCCTGTCTCAAAAAAACAAAACAAAACAAAACAAAACTATTGTATACGACCGGGTGTGGTGGCTCATGCCTGTAATCCCAGCACTTTGGGAGGCCGAGGTGGTTGGATCACTTGAGGTTAGGAGTTCAAGACCAGCCTGGCCAACATGGTGAAACCCTGTCCCTACTAAAAGTACAAAAATTAGCCGGGTGTGGTGGTGGACACCTGTAATCCCAGCTACTCAGGAGGCTGAGGCAGGAGAGTTGCTTGAACCCAGGAGGCAGAGGTTGCAGTGAGCCGAGATCATGCCACTATAGTCCAATAGTCCAGCCTGGGTGACAGGGCAAGACTGTCTCAAAACACAAACAAACAAACAAAAAACGATTGTGTAAAGCAATATGTATTGTATTTTGGAGAATATACAGAAAAGAAAGATATTTGAAAATAACAGCAAAAAGTTGAGTGAGGGCAAAGTTCTATTGGAATAAGTCAATGATGCCATATGGTATGGTATGGTAACTCAAATACAAAGGAACAAATAAAGATAACCAGAAATGGTGAGTAAGCAGGTTAATGTAACAAACTTTGTAAGCATAGACTTGCTCTCTTTTCTTTTCTAAGCTTCTTTGACAGACATAAAATTAAACAATCATTATAGCAATGCATTGTTGGGGGTTGAAGTATATATAGATGCATTTCGTATAATTATAATAGCACAAAAAGGAGGAAGAGGAAATAGATATATAGGAGTGATATTTCTGTATTCACAAGATTGGTTTAACATTCTAAAATCAGTCAATGTATTGTACCATATTAAGAGATTAAAGGAAAAAAGAATATGATCATTTCAACAGATGCTGAAAAAGCAGTTGGCAAAGTTGCACATCCTTAAATGGTAAAAATAAACTCTTGGAAAAGAAGGAAACTAACTCAGTCTAATTATGGATATCTATGAAAAACCTACAACCAACAACATATTAAATAGTGAAAGGCTCTTTCTATGTAAGATTGAGAACAAATCTAGAACATTGGCACTTAGGATATTTATTTATCATTGCACCTGGATAAATTTCCTGAGTTGTTAATAAAGGAAGAAGAAAGAATAAAATAATACATATTTGGAAGAATGGAGTAAAACTATTTATAGATGACACGATCGTGTATTTAGATAACTCTAAGACTACTAGAACTAACAAATGAATATAGCAGAGTTGCAGGATGTAACTTCACTAAATAAAAATCAATTCCATGTCTATATAACTACAACCAACAATTAAAACATAAAATTAAATATTTCGGCCAGGCGCAGTGGCTCAAGCCTGTAATCCTACCACTTTGGGAGACCAAGGTGGGCAGATCATGAAGTCAGCAGTTCGAGACCCTCCTGGCTAACATGGTGGAACCCTGTCTCTACTAAAAATACAAAGAATTAGCCGGGCTTGGTGGCAGGCGCCTGTAGTCCCAGCTACTCAGGAGGCTGAGGCAGGAGAATGGCATGAACCTGGGAGGCGGAGCTTGCAGTGAGTCGAGATGGAGCCACTGCACTCCAGCCTGGGTGACAGAGTGAGACTCCGTCTCAAAAATAAATAAATAAATAAATAAATAAATAAATAAATAAATAAATGTTTCATTAACAATAGCATAACAAATATTTAGAAATAAATCAAATGAAAATATGGAAAACTTATAAACTAGAAACTGCAAAACATTCCAAGAAAAAAAAGTACTAAATAAATGGAGATACATATCATATTCTTGGATTAGAAGACTCAGTGTAATTAAGAGGTTAACTCACCCACCTCAGTTGATAAAGGGATTCAACGCAACCCCAATCAAAACCCAAAAAAGTTTTTTTAGAATAAATTGGAAGGTTCAATTTAAAAGTTATGTAGATATGACCTGGCAATTCCTTTGCAGAGTATACACTGAAAGACAAATCAGGATTTTGTAGATGTATCTATTTTTTCATGTTCATTTCAGCATTATTCAAAATTGCCAAGATGTAGAAACAAAGCGTATATCTACAGATGAATGAATAAGGAAGTTGTGGTATATAAATATATAATTAAATATTATATGTTTATATATTTAAAAATCCTTCCATTTGCAAAAATATGGATGAACCTGGAGGAAATTATGCTATATGAAACAAGCCACCTACAGAAAAATACTACAAGATGTAATTTATATGTAGAATCTTTAAAAAGTCAAATATATAGACACAGAATAAAATGGTGGTTACCAGAAATGGGGGGCAGAAGGAAGAGTCGGGAGATGTAGGTCAAAGGCTGCAAACTTGCACATATGTAGGATGGATAAGTCTTGAGATCTAATATACAAAATAAGTACTATAGTTATAATATTGTGCTGTATACTGGAAATTTGCTGAGAGTACACTTTTGGTGCTCTTAACACACACATACATAAAAGGTAACTATGCAAGATGATGGGCATGTTAATGTGCTTGACTATAGTAACCATTTCACTACGTATATAAAAACATTATGTTGTATATCTCAACTATACACAATAAATATGAAAAAGAACACAAATAAAAAGTGTTATATAGAAAGTCAAAAGACAGAATATCTAAACAACTTCAAAAAAGAACAAAGTTAAATGATTTATACTACATATTCTAAAAACTATTATAAAGACTTTCTATGAGGCTACAGGATTACAGACAATGTGGGTTTTTTGGGTAAGAACAAACATATTGATCAATGAGATGGAAAAGAGAGGGCCAACATAAACTCAAACCAATTAGATCAATTAATCGTTGATAAAGTTTTCAACAACATTCAATAGAGATAAGACAGACTCTTCAACAAATGGTGTGTTGCAAAAATTAGATATCTGTATGGAAAAAAGAATCTCTTATCTTTAATTCACACCATACATAAAAGCTCAAAATGGATTATAGTGCGAACTGTAAGAAGGAATATTATTAAATTTCTATCAGAAAATGTACAATAAATTATTTGTGATATTAGGTCAAAAATGTTTAATATAATATCAAAAGCAAAAATAATAACAATTTGATTAGATGGACTTTTCCAAGATTACAAAAATGATATTTGAAAGACACTGCTAAGAAAACTAAAACAATATTGAAGATATAGAATACTCTTTCAGCGGAGGGAAATTACTATGACTACCAAAAGTTATAGTAATTACTAAGTGTGATAGTGGCTTAAGAAATCATATGGATAAGTGTTGAATAGAACTGGGAGCCGATGTATTATACTCAATTACTTTTAAAAATATGCATGCTTATTTCATATAACAAAACCACATGTATACTACATGGATTAAAAAGTTGAATTTTGGCCAGGCGCAGTGGCTTACGCCTGCAATCCCAGAACTTTGGGAGGCTGAGGTGGGTGGATCATGATGTCAGGAGATGGAGACCATCCTGGCTAACACAGTGAAACCCCGTCTCTACTAAAAATACAAAAAATTAGCCAGGCATGGTGGTGTGTGCCTGTAGTCCCAGCTACTCGGGAGGCTGAGGCAGGAGAATTGCTTGAACCCGGGAGGTGGAGGTTGCAGTGAGCTGAGATGGTGCCACTGCACTCCAGCCTGGGTGACAGAGTGAGACTATGTCTCGAAAACAAAAAAAAGTTGAATTTCATACATATTATGAAGCCAATATATAGTTTATTCTAGATGAATATCCATGACTTCATATCCATAAATCAAACCAGATTAAAAAATGTGCACAGGATATTTCTAGAGAAATTAAAAACACATGGATACTCAAAACCACATTTTAGCTTCTCACAGGGAAGTACCTTCTTATGCAAACATGCAAAATATTTTAGAATATTAATTTAACAAGAAGTTTACATACGTTGAGGAAGGGATATGAAATGTAGATGGTTTCCCTACAGGTTGTCTAGGTTCAGTAGTTACAGTGAGATAACAGCATACCCATCATTTAAAAAATTAAAACAAAAAATCATGCTTTCAAGCTATGAAAACGAATTTACATCATTCATTTCTCTTAAATCATGAACAAGTCACTTAGTTCTACATCCAACAATGGCTCCACACTTTAAAACAATAATTAAAATTTGTCCATGCTAATATAAAGAATAGTAAAAAAAATTAACATCCAATATTAACATCGACTTTATGCTTATTAATCTTTTAGGTAGAGTGCTTAGATAAAATCTGTAGACTAATAATAAAAAAATGCAGTTCACTCTTGATCAAAGCATGGGTTAGGGGCACTGACTCCTTGTACAGTCAAAAATCTGTGTATAACTGTTGACTCCCTGCAAACTTAACTGCTAATAGCCTACTGTTAACCAGAAGCCTTACTAATAACATAAAAGGTCGATTAACACATATTTTGTATATGTATATACTGCATTCTTACAATAAAGTAAGAAAAGTAAATATATACTATTCATTAAGTGGAAGTGTATCATCATAAAGGTCTTCATCCTCATCACCTTCATGGTGGGTAGGCTGAGGAGGAGGAGGAAGAGAAGGGGTTGGTCTTGGCTGTCTTAAAGATGGCAGGCATGGAAGAAAATTGACGTGTAAGTGGACCCACGCATTTCAAACTCGGGTTCTTCAAGAGTCAACTGTAGAATTATATAAGCTTATTTTTTAATTTATATCAGAATGTATTAGGTTTGAAGAAATTTACAAAATAATTTTATAACCTAAAAAGTTATTAAGACACATAATGTCTACATAATCACACAATCCATTTCCACTAAAAGCATACTTTTTCTTTTTTTGAGATGTAGTCTCACTCTGTCACCCAGGCTGGAGTGCAGTGGTGCCATCTCGGCTCACTGCAACCACTGCTTCCTGGGTTCAAACAATTCTCTTGCTTCAGCCTCCCAAGTAGCTGGGATTACAGGCGTATGCCACCACGTCTGGCTAATTTTTGTATTTTTTGTAGAGATGGGGTTTTGCCATGTTGGCCAGGCTGGTCTCGAACTCCTGGCCTCAACTGGTCCTCCCTTTGCCTCAGCCTCCCAAAGTGCTGGGATTACAGGCATGAGCCACCGCACCCAGCCAAGCATACATGTTAATGGCAGTTATTTTCTATTAAGACCATACAAATCCACACAATGGGAGCCTAGGCAAAGTCCTTGTATCTACTGATAGCTAACCCTCACTATTCCATCACTTGCCTTTAATATCTAAGTCCTCAAGCATGCCTGTAGTCTAGGTGGAACATGACAAAACTATCGTTGTTAAATAAAATCTAGATAGTTACAGTGGATAAAAACAGGTATGGAGAATCTTTATAAAAATATTAAATTAATCATTAATGGAGTCCCATTTTATTAAACATGTAAAAAATTGAAAATTTTCATTAAAAATCAAGATAATATGCTTTTATTAAAGGTAAACTTAAGAGTAGAATTTATCTTATCAACAGGCGGCAATTTGTTTATATTATTTTGTGAACATCCAAGCATTTCCTGCCTTTAGGAGGTAAAAATTGAACTTCAACATAGCAATACTTGTAAAGTTAATAACAGTAGCACCCCTTATGGCTGTATTAGTAGAGTAGCTGTAATAATAACAAGCATCATTTGGTGAATGGTTATATACCTTTTGGGCAAGAACTTGGACATTGTTATGGGTAGACATCAGGAACAACCAAGAACTAAATAAACATTAATAATTCTATAGCCCTGATTTTTTTATGAGGAGTAAATGAGGTAACCTAAAAATATATTGGGAGACTGCAAAACAACACAGAAGCAAGAACATTACTATCATCACTAGATTCAATATATATACGTTCCTAAACCCATTTAATTAAGATATGGTAATTTCCTATTTGTTAACTCCTTACTTGACTACCAATAAGAAAGTTCTTTTAGGACATTCTCAGACTAGATAAAAATAATCCAAAATTAGTAATATTTAACCAAAATAATATTTTGGGTTATTTTTATCTAGCCTGAGAAATTCCTTCCACTTTCATTCTACCAAAATGTCTTCAAATGGTAATGACTCAGGAGGACACAGTGCTGACACAGGATGGGCAGAAAGCAAAGTCCTCCAAATCTTCAGATTTACCACCCAGTTCTCAGAATAAAAGCGAGCCTACACTGTAACAGAAAACCTGAAAAGGACTTAGGGGAATGTAATTCATTCATGAAATGTTATTAGTAAGAAATTATCAGGGTTTTAATTTTTGGCCAGTGATGCCTACTTTACCATTTATCAAATTAAATAATTTTGAATGTACTTTTTAATAGATAATGTAGGTAAAGCATTCTTCACTAAAAAAGGCCAAACTTTCAAAATAAAAATAAAACAAAGCAAAGGAGAAAAGGAACTCAGGTACTATCCACCTAACATGCTATTCCATGATAAAGCAGTTCCTAACAGGTCAATGTGTTCAGAAAGTTTATTTAATTCTAATTCATTAAACCGTTGAATGCAATCATCCAACTAAATGAGCTAAAAAATAATGAAAGCTGAGAGGGAAGTGAGTTGGCAAAACTAGGCATGTTACCTGTCTACCTGCAATAATCAGCAAAGATGATGGAGATGTGAATTTAATTAACATAAAAAGAAAAGGAGATGCTAGGAATAAATTTATAACATCTATTCTACATATCTATGAAGAACATAGCATGACTTTCCTGAAGTAAACAAAAACTATGTCATGCTCCCACATCAAAAGATGACTGAGTTCGATTCTGTAAAGATTTTCAGTGTGCACACGGTTCCTCATTGCAAAAGCAAAGTCAGAAAGACAAATGTTACACTTAGGGAAATCTGACAAAGCAATGATATTTTTAATGCCTAAATGAAAATTAAATAGATTATCAAGGAAAATTCTCAACAAGGAAGAATAAGAAGTATCATTCAAAGTTAGATAATTAACACGTGGAGTGCTATGGTCTGAATTTTATGTTTTACGTACAACTCGTGTGTTGAAACCTAAGAACCAATGTGATGGCATTAAGAGGTGGAGCTTTAGGCAAATTATTAGGTCATAAAGGTGGACCCTGCATGAATAGGATTAGTGCCCTTATAAAAGAAGCCGCAGAGAACAGCCTTGTCCCTTCTGCCATGTGAAGTTACAGCAAGAAGATGGGCTCTTGACAGACAATGAATCTGCTGTTGTCTTGATCTTGGACTTCCCGGCCTCCAGAACTGTAAGAAATAAATATCTGTTTATAAACTTCCTGGTGTATGGTATTTGTTTATAGTAGCAAGAATGGATTAAGTCATGGCGTTACTTCCCAAAAAAACTCAAAAAGTCTGCTAGGAAATAATTATGTGTTGCCATGATATATGGGAAAACACATAAGTAGTTAAAAATATCTACCCCTAGTTTATATCACTAACCCTAAATTAAACCCCACTAAGTAGTGAAATTTTGAAACTTAAACTAGAAAAAGTATTTCATGAGGAAAGATGTCAATTTTTTCACATTTGTTATATGATATATATGTATACATCTTTCATATTATGCAGAACTCAGTGAATGTCCCCATTTGTTGGACAATGAAGGCATATTACACGTATCAGCTTCTCTAATAGTGACTTAGTGTAGATATTACACTATGGTTTCAGAAAAACAGAACCAATCAGTGGTGCGTGTATGAAGAGAGAAGGCGGAAAGAAAGAGAGGGAAAGAGGCGAGGGAAAGGGGAGGGGAGAGAAAGAGAGAGAGACTCAGAGAGACAAGGGATTTATTCTAAGGAACTGGCTCACAAAGTTGTTGGAGCTAGCAAGTTCAATCTCTACAGAAAAGGTTGGCAGGCTGAAGATCATAGAAGGCTTGATTTGGCAACTCAAGTCCAAAAGGCAGCCTGGTAGTAGAATTCCTTCTTCCTTTGGGGACCTCAGTCTTTTCCTCTTAAGGCCTTCGACTCACTGGATGAGGCCCATCCATATTATAAATGATAATCTGCTTTATGTGAAGTCTACTTATTTAAATATTAATCTCACCTAAAATTTACCTTCACAACAACATGACTGGTGTTTGATCAAAACTGGGTATCATAGCTTAGCCAAGTTGACACATACGATTAAGCATCACATACATGTTTGTTTAAAATGAGAAACTGGATTTAAATATTAAGGTACCATTGAGTGAAGCTGTTAAAAATATATATGGAATATAAAAATTTGTCTGTATATATCTCTTGGATTCACCGGTTATTGTGAGGAAAAACTAAATTTATAATTAAAAACTAATTTAAAAAATATCCCAAATTATTTCTCTGAGGTCACAGTTAAGTCTCTTAACCACACTCTCACCAATGCTTCCCACCTGTATGAAAATTATCAGTTTTAATTGAGTAAAACTGTAATTATTAAGCATTAATAATGACTTAATGTTAACTTATCTACCAGTCTGGGTATTTATATCATATTCAAGGATTAAATTCATCTTCAATATACCAGGTCTTATAAAATTGTTACTATCTATATATGATAGATTTGGTATTAATATAGGCAAAGAGATATATGTTAATTTTTTTTGTAACCTAGATGCTGACAGACACACTAGTGATTATATTCACATACCACTTACATCCATCGCTGTATAGGCAAATTCCTCACAAGCAAATGAAGCCCTGCATTTAAGTGAAAATTAATTTCATTCACGCTAGGGTGTCTGGGAGCTAGGTGATTAGGAGACTCAAACATATCAACTTGAAGCAACCTTGTTCCACATGATGCAAAGAGAATGTTGCTTATTTTACAACTTTGAATTCACAACATCACATGCATTCCCCAACTAGTGAAATTCAACAGAGTGACCTTATAAAAGGAGATAATGAATTTTTGGAATACTAGAAACCAAACCGTACGGTCACCATAAAAAGCAATTATTCAAAGAGTATCATCATGTATGACAAAGAGATTGTGAGTTCAAAGCAACTGAATAAGCTGATGAAACCCTGCAGTATCATTTGAAATTGCAGCTGAACTATTAGAAGCCATTAACCTCTGCATTCCCCAGTGTGTCTTCTTAGAACTTCAAGATTTGAATTGAATGAAAACAAACATGTCTATCTAAGCAGGGATATACATAAAATGTCATACAGAACGAGCAAATTAAAAAATAAAGATAATACATATTCAATAAGTATATGAAACAAAAATGAATCACCACACCCTGGAAATTACAGTTGAACATGAATCTCTATATATTCTTGCCACATGACAAATAAAGCTGTGTGTTAAACATTAAGCATATGGAATTGGTTAAAAATCTGCTCTAAGGAAGCATGTTTCCTATGGGATATTATAAAATTATGAAAATTATTTCCTCACTTCACTCAATTTGCAGCAGATTTTTAAAATACCCATAAAAATCAATAGAAAAATACATTTACTAGCAAAATTATGTCGTCTGTGGTATTACCAAGTCCTATAGCTGATCCAATTACCAGGAATTCTATCCTATTAAAAGGTGACCATTTAAAGTGCTATTTGTGCAAACAAACATATTGCTAGTAGTATTAATAGTAGTAGTGATAGTAGTAGTAGCTTTAATGGTAGTGTTGGTAGTAGGAGCAACATTAATTATAAGTCACACTTGCTGAATGCACAATTGGGAGCTAATTACTGTGGAATTTCATGTATATTTTCTCATTTGATCATCGCAAAAAACATGTGCAGACCCAAATCTTAATAATTGCATATCCCAAATTTGTTATGACTAAATGAGGTAGCATGTAAAAATAAATTTGGAAACTGAACATTTGCAAAAATGCAAATGCAATCATATTACCACAACATTTCTACCAAATATATTTAAAGATCACAAGATGCATTGCTATTTACAATCTACTTACCTTAGTGCTAAGGTGTAACACTTTCAGAAATTCTTAACATCAGTTAAACTGCCCTTTTCTCATTTCCAAATTTCTCCAGAAATTAGTATCTCAGAAAGCTTACAGCCAACCAGGATGAGGATATGAAGGTTTTTCAAATCATTATGTTAGAGCTCAGTTCTCTGAATAAACTAAAGTCACAGATGCCACTAAACAACTACAATGGTTCTTAGTGTCAAGAAGTGAGGTGAATAGAAAAAAGTAAGCAACAATTAGTACAATTGTTGTCCAAAACGAAAATTGCTCAGAAAGCATGATGATTATAAATTAAAAAACAATTTTCAGTGAAATCCCCAAATATAATAGCTAGGCAAAAACTTACCATATCTTTTCCAGATATCTACAAGGAAAGCTGGAAATTTTTCCTGCAAAACCCCAAACCTGGATTGGTCATCTAATTCTATTATTAGAAGAGGAAGAAGATCATTTAGGGAAATTATTTTCTTTCAGTTGAGATTAACCCCCAGTGCTCCACTGGCTACCCTTAGAGTCTAAAGGTCTTGAGGACACCTTAGGTCCAGATGGCTCTCAGGACTCTGCTGGGTCTAAGAAAGGCAATTCAAGAGTGATTACAGTTCCACTTCCATCACCAGTCTGAAGGCCATCACAAACTTGTACTTACTCTACCCAGAAAGGACGCAGTGACATGTAATCTAAGTGACTGGCACATTTCTGAGTAGGGAACTTCCCACAGCACGTTTAATTGTGGAGATGCTGCCCCATCTTGCATGTTCTCTCCCTGTAGCTTTCATCACTCCTCCGAGCATAGCATGATGCCTGAACCCTGAACTTATTTATTCATTAGTCCTAGAGAATGCCCAAGCCCACTACCCTCCAACTTGCATGTATGCCTCACTGAGGACCCTCTCACTTGCTCTATGTTTATCTGGATGATTTCCAGGACCAGGAGAGAACAAGTTTGTTCCTGATTTCGCTTCTTCTTTTGGGAAATATCTTTATCTTCTGTATCCCATAGGTGTTCACATTGTAGCAAACGACCATGAAACTTATTTTGAGGATGACTGAGGTCTAGCTAACCACCAAGGATCTCCTGAGATCAATGAGGACATCTCAAGGTGCCTGTAACTCTATACCCTCACCAGTCTGAGGGCCACCACAAACTTGTACTTCATGACTCTTATTCCACCCAGAGAAAAAACCAATTACATGTAATCTAAGTTACTGGCACTCTATTAGTCAATTGTCATGCTGCTAATAAAGACATACCAAAGACTGGGTAATTTCTATTAAAAAAAGAGGTTTAATTGACTCACAGTTCAGCATGGCTGGGGAAACCTCAGGAAACTTGCAATTACGGTAGAAGGGGAAGCAAACACGTCCTTCTTTACATGGCGGCAGGAATGAGAAGTGTTGAGCAAAGCGGGTGAAAGCCCCTTATAAAACCATCAGATCTTGTGAGAACTCACTATCATGAGATCAGCAGCATGGGAGTAACCGCCCCCATGATTCAATTACCTCCCACCGGGTCCCTCCCATGACACATGGGGATTATGGGAACTATGATTCAAGATGAGATTTGGGTGGGGACACAGCCAAACCATATCAGACACCTTTCTGGGAATAGCCCTGAACACAGCATGGTCGAAAGGGGAAGTGCTGCCCCATCTTGCATTTTCATACCCTGCAGCTTTCATCACTCCTCTGAGCACAGTATGATGCCTGAATCCTGAATTTATTTATTCATCAGTTCAAAATAATGCCCAGCCCACAAGCCCCCAACTTGCATGTCTCCCTCAGTGCCCTCTCACCTGCTCTATGTTTACCTGGATGATTGCCCAGACCAGGAGAAAACAAGCTTGTTCCCGTTTTCTATTCTTCAACTAGGAAGTATCTTCATCTCTTCTATCACTTTCTTCTTTAACATGATGGAGTCTACATCATTAGGAATGCACCAGTAGAATTATCTTGAGGATGCCTGAGGTCCATGTGGCCAAATAGGATCTCCTGGCATCAGGGAGGGCAGCTCAAGGCCCTTGCAACTCCACATCAGGGGTCTACAGGCAACTATATGCTTGTACTTGGTAAGCCTTAGTCCACTCAGAGAGGAACTAGTTACATATAATCTAAGTGACTGGCACCTTTCTGGAACATATTATGGACGAATGGGGAGGTGCTACTCCATCGTGCAATGTGAATCCCCATCCTAGAGAATGTCCAGCCCACTGCCCTCCATCATGTATGTTTCCCTCAGCAAGAGCACTCTCACTTGGCTTCATGTTTACCCAGATGGTTTCCAGGACCACGAGAGAACAAGCTTGTTTTTCTGTTCTTCTATTAGGAAGTATCTTCACATCTTCTATCCTTCTCTTCTCTATCATATAGGTATTCTCATTATTAGGAATGAACCACTGAAATCATCTAGAGGATGTCTGAGGTTCAGGTGGCCAGCTAGGATCTCCTGGCATCATTGAAGACAACTTAGGGCTCCAGCAACTCCAACTCATCGCCTGTCTGAAGACCACCACACACTTGTACTTGGTAAGCCTTACTCCACTCAGAAAGGAAACAGTGACATGTAATCTAAGTGACTGGCACCTTTCTGAATAGGGCACTGCCCACAGCACGACTGATAGTGGAGGTGCTGCCCCATCACCCACCATCACGCACTGCAGCTTTCATCACTCCCCTCAACACAGCAGGCTGCCTGAGCCCTGAAGACATTTGTTAAGTCCTAGAGAAGTTCCAGCCCACTGCCCTCCAACTTGGCATGCCTGCCTCAATGAAGACCTTCTCACTTGATTTATGTTGACCTGGATGATGGCCAAGACGAGAAGAAAAAAAATCTTGTTCCCGTTTTCTCTTCTTTTAGGAAGTATCTTTATCTCTTCTATTATTATCTTATCTAACCTGTAGGTGCTCACATTGTTAGAAATGGATCATTAAAATCATCTTGAGGATCCCTGAGTTCCAGGTGGCTTCCAAATCTCTCCTGGGATCAATGAAGGCAGTTGAAGGTGCTTGCAGGTCTGTCTCCTCACCAATCTGAACGCCATCATAAAATTGTACCTGGAGAATCTTGCTCTACCCAGAAAGGAGCTGGAAACATCTAATCTAAGTGACTGACCCCTTTTGGAGTAGGGCACTGCCCACAACATGGCTAATTGTGGGGGTGCTGTCCCATCTTGCATGTTCTCCCCCTGTAGCTTCCATCACTCCTGAGCACAGCATGATGCCTGAACCCTGAATTTATTTATTCAACAGTCCTGGATCATGTCTAGCCCACTGCCCTCCAATGTACATGCCTCCCTAAATGAGGAACCCCTCACCTGCTCTATGTTTACCTGGGTGATCGCCAAGACCAGGAGAAAGCAAGATTGTTCTCATTCTATTTTTCTAGTAGGAATTATCTTCATCTTGTCTTTCTCATCTATAACCTGCATGTGTTCATGTTGTTAGGGACAGACGATTTAGAATATCTCGAGGATGCCTGAGGTCCACATGGCCAACTAAGGTCTCCTGGTATCAGGAAAGGTACCTCAAGGCTCTTGAAACTCCACCCTATCATGGGTCCAAAGGCCACTACAAACTTATACTTGTTGAGCCTTACACTATCAAGGAAGGAACCAGTGATGTATAATCTAGGAAACTGGCACATTTCTAAGTAGGACACTGCACACAGCATGTCTGATAGTGGAGGTGCTGGCCCATCTTGCAAGGTCAACCCCCGTCCAGGAGAATGTCCAGTCTGCTGCCCTCCATGACGCATGTCTCACTCAATGAGACATGCTCACTGCTCCATATTTGCCCAGATGGTTGCCAGGACCATGAGAGAACAAGCTTGTTTTCTGTTCTTCTATTAGGAAGTATCTTCATTTCTTCTTTCTATTCTCTGAAAAATAGGTATTTCCATTGTTAGAAATGCATCATTGAAATCATCTTGAGAACACCTAAGGTTCAGGTGGCCAGCTAGGATCTCCCGGCATTACTGAAGCCGGGAGCAACTCCCGGCTCACAACAACTAAAGCCTCCAACTCCACTGCATCACCTGTCCGAAGGTCACCATGAACTTGTACTTGGTAAGACTTACTCTACTCAGAAAGGGAATAGTTACATGTAATCTAAGCAACTGATGCCTTTCCAAGTAGGGCACTTCCCACAGCATGACTGATTGTAGAGGCACTGCCCCATCATCCACCATCGTGCACTGCAGCTTTCATCACTCCACTCAACACAGCAGGATGCCTGAACCCTGAACTTATTCTTAATTTCTAGAGAATTTCCAGCCCACTGCCCTCCAACTTGGCATGCCTGCCTCAGTGACGACCTTCTTATCTGATTTATGTTCACCTGGATGATGGCCAAGACAAGAAAAAGATTGTTCCTGTTTTCTCCTTTTAGGAAGTAACTATCTTTTCTGTCATTGCCTTCTCTAACTTGTAGGTGCTCACATTGTTAGAAATGATCATCTTGATGATGCCTGAATTCCAGGTGGTTTCCAAGGTTCTCCTGGGATCAATGAAGGCAGCTCAAGATGCTTGCAGGTCTACCCCCTCACCAGTCTGAGGACCACCACAAAAGTGTACTTGGTGAGCCTTCCTTCACCCAAAGAGGTGTCAGTCACATGTAATCTAAGTGACTGACAGCTTTTTGAGTAGAGCACTGCCCACAACATGGCTAATTGTGGAGGTGCTGTCGCATCTTGCGTGTTCTCCACCTGTAGCTTCCATCACTCTTCTGAGCACAGCATGATGTCTGAACCCTGAACTTATTTATTCATCAGTCCTGGATCATGTCTAGCCCACTGCCCTCCAAGGTATATGCCTCCCTAAGTGAGGAATCTCTCACCTACTCTATGTTTATCTGGATGATTGCCAGGACCAGAAGAGAGCAAGATTGTTCCCATTTTCTATTTTTCTAGTAGGAATTATCTTCATCTTGCCTTTCTGATCTATAACCTGTAGGTGCTCATGTTGTTAGGGACAAGCCACTTAACTTATCTTGAGGATGCCTGAGGTCCACATGGCCAACTAAGATCTGCTGGTCTCAGGGAAGGTACCTGAAGGCTCTTGCAACTCTACCCTATCATGGGTCCAAAGGCCACTACAAACTTATACTTGGTGTGCCTTACTCTACCTGGAAAGGAACTAGTGACATATAATCTGGGCGACTGGCACATTTCTGGGCAGGGCACTGCACACAGCATGGCTGATTGTGGCGGTACTGCCCTATCTTGCACAGTTATACCCTACAGCTTTCACCACTCCCCTCAACACAGCATGGTGCCTGAACCCCGAACTTAACTTATTCATAAGTCCCAAAGAATACCCAGCTCACTGCCCTTCAACTTGCATGCTTCCTTCAGTGAGTACCCTCTCATCTGCTTTGTTTACCCAGATAATTACCAAGACCAGTAGTGAACATACATTTTCCAGATTTCTCCTCTTCTACAAAACATATATTCATCTTTTATCTTTTGCTTCCTTAACACATAAGTGTTCATATTGTTTGGTGTGCACCATCGAAATCATCTTGAGGATGCCTGAGGTCCACATGACCAACTAGGATCTTCTGGCATTCGAGAAGGCAGTTGAAAGGCCCCTGACACTCCACTGCATCAGGAGTCCAAAGGCCAGCCAAAAGTTGTGTTTGGTGATATTACTTCACCCAGAAAGGAACCAGTTACATATAATCCAAGTGACTGGAACTGTTCTAGAAAAGGCACTGCATACATTATGGCTGAATACGGAGGTGCTGCCCAGTCTCACATGGTCGCTCCCAGCAGCTTTCATCACTCTCCTAAATGCAACAGAATGCCTGAACCCTGATCTCATTTATTCATCACTCCTAGAGAATTTCCAGCTCACTGCCCTCCAATCTGCATATCTCACTCAGTAAAAGTACTCTCACCTGCTCGGTGTTTGCCCAGATCACGCCCAGGAGCAGGAGAGAACAAACTTGTTCCATTTTCTGTTCTTCTATTAGAAAGTAACTTCACGTCTTCTATCTCTCTCTTCTCTACAGGTGTTCACGTCTTAAGGATGCCTGAGGTTCAGGTGGCCAGCTAGGATCTCCCGGCATTATTAAAGACAACTCCTGCAGCTCCATCCTATTACCTGTCCGAAGGCCACCACAAACTTGTACTTAGTGAGCCTTACTCTACGCAGAAAGGACACAGTGACATGTAGTGTAAGTTACTGGCACCTTTCTGAGTAAGGCACTGCCCACAGCATGGCTGATTGTGAAGGTGCCGCCCCATCCCCCACCATTGTCCCCTGCATCTTTTATCACTCCCTTCAACACAGCAGGATGCCTGAATCTGGAACTTACTTATTATTAAGTCCTAGAGAATGTCCAGCCCACTGCCCACCAACTGTCATGCCTGCCTCAGTGAGAACCCTCTCACTTGCTCTATGTTTACCCAGTGATTGCCAGGACCAGGTGAGAACAAGCTTGTTACCGTTTTCTATTACTCTATTAGGAACGATCTTCATCTCATCTTTCTCTTCTTTAACCTGTAGGTGTTCACATTGGTAGGAATGCACCACTGAAATCATCTTGAGGATGCCTGAGGTCCACATGGCCAGCTAGGTTCTCCTGTTATCAGGGAAGGCAGCTTGAGGCTTTTGCAGCTCTACTCCAACACGGGTACAAAGGCCACCACAAATATATACACGGTGAGCCTTACTCTACCCAGAAAGGAGCCAGTGACATAAAATCTACATAAATGGCACCTTTCTGAGTAGGGCACTGCACACAGCATGGCTGATTGTGGAAGCGCTGCCCTGTGCCCCACCATTGTCCCCTGCAGGTTTTATCATTCCCCTCAATAGAACATGATGCCTGAACAATTTGATTCATAAGTCTTAGAGAATGCTCATCCCACTGCTCTCCAAAGTGCATCCCTCCTTAAGTGGAGACCCACTAATCTTCTCCATGTTTACCTAGATGATTGACAGGAGCAGGAGAGAATAAGCTTGGACATGTTTCCTTTTCTTAAGAAGTATCTTTATCTTCTCTAACTTCTAAAAATGGAAGTTTTTTTACATATATAGCATTTCACGTGGTTTGATCTCCCTAAAGTTTACACAAAAAACCCTCCAATACACCCACCACATCCTTCTTTTCTCCATATATTCCTTCATTCCAAATACATAGAATAAAAATGACAAGAATTGCAAAAATTCCTAAGTGAAGCTAAAGTACATTAGAGATGTGAAAGACAGAAACTTATTTTCTTCATCCATCCTTTGAGAGGAAACTACACTTTTAACTCATAACTTTTGAATTTTCCTACAGGCCTTTTGTGCTCTGATTTTCCCTGAAATAATCTGAATCAGAGGGAGGTGGTAAGACAGTATGTGGGGAGATACCTGACCCCAATCCAGTTCTCCTGGCCATGATTGGAACCTTGCACTCACTCCCAACCATGAAATTACCAAAACCTACGTGATCATTCATCTATTATTCTGCTACAAAGCGTGACACAAAGGTAGCAAAGTTTCATATCCTTTATTCACCAACACAAACGTAATTGTTGATATGGAGCAGCAGAGAAGAAATATGCCCAATATCTGGGACCCTTAGTGGTCTAGAAAAGCTGTGAGAGCAAACTTCTGAAAAATGATGCCTATTTTGACCCAGTTGTGCCAGTATTTATTTCTTGCATTGGCCTTAGGATGTTTAACTCACACAGATGATGATAAGCTGTTTACCACGCAAGAACAAGCACTGAATACACCAGTTGGCATGGAGTCAGAGACTACTATATATCTCCTTATATTTCATTGCCTTATTTCATAAGTTATGTGAAAAAATAAAGGTAAATACAAATAAAAGGACAAGAGCAACAACAATAATTTATATTTCTGAAATGCTCACTTACACCACATCAATGTACTTGGGAATTTTATGTGAATCTTCTCATATATCCTCACAATCTTTTACATACTGACACGGATTTGTCATGAAGATTAATGAAAAAACATGTGAAGATACGCTTGGATCCTCAAATATAACACAGGAGATATTATGCTTATGGCAACATAAAAGGCACATCTAGAGAAGAAAAATTACCTATGAAATTTCCTATTTACAACCTACTTAACCATCTATAAGTATGTGGGTAGTTCTATTATGTATAATTCACCAGCGCTATTAACTGTCTTTCTTTACACCAAATGGTCCCGAGATCTTGATAATTCTGATGCATGAGAGAGCAATACAGGAACAGCTGGCAGCAGGTACTTTCAGATTTATGATGGGAAGGCAGAGTTCTCCTAAGTGCCTCGCTTGGGACATACTGACTGTGATGATGTGGAATGAGAATTTCTTTAATACAGCAATGCATTAAAAATGGAGATATCACTGTCTATCTAGATTGATTAAAATATTAAAACCACTAGATTTGGCCGGGCGCGGTGGCTCACGCCTGTAATCCCAGCACTTTGGGAGGCTGAGGTGGGCAGATCACAAGGTCAGGAGATCGAGACCATCCTGGCTAACATGGTGAAACCCCGTCTCTACTAAAAAAAATACAAAAAATTAGCCCGGCATGGTGGCGGGCGCCTGTAGTCCCAGCTACACAGGAGGCTGTGGTGGGAGAATGGTGTGAACCCATGAGGCGGAGCTTGCAGTGAGCAGAGATGGGCTACTGCACTCCAGCCTGGGTGATAGAGCAAGACTCCATCTCAAAAAAAAAAAAAAAACACTAGATTAGTAAGGTTGTGAGAAAACAAAGAGATACTACACTAAATACCTCCACAAACTGTCAGCATTAACCATCAATCAATATTAGAAAAATAAGAATTTTATCAAAAAAGAAAGATGGATTTGTAGAAGTGCCCAACCGCATACTCAGTTCTTGGAAAATACAAACCCTTCCAAGAGGAGACTTCAGGATCGCTAAGGACTTAAACCCCTTACCAGATGAATTAGGTGGAGCAATGCTTTACTGAAAACTATTTAAAAATCCTAGTCTTGTAATCATACAACTGGGATGGTCTCAAAAATAATGAGCCATATCAGAGGTAAGGTGGTAAGGAATAGATAATATGTAAAAATTATGAGCTTCTTGTACATAAGCCTCTACATGTCTAGGGATTTCCAGGCTCCTACCATTTGGTAAGTGGAGACTACAGTTTCCAGATCAGATGGAGGAACAGTGACCAAATTTATCTGGTGTCTAAAACAACATAAAACCCAGATATATACAGAAAAGCTTGTCTTTCAGACACTGTAGAGTGATCTGTGAGAGAGGGGACACATTAGAACAGTCCATCCATTCTCCTGCCAACTTCTCAGAGAGAGAATATTGACTCCAGTGCAGAGAATGGGAACCCAGGCAAAGCCTGGCAATTTTCAACATTAACAGATTAAAATGGAAAAAAGAGATCATCTCACTAGATGCAGGGAGATATGTGACTAAATCTAACATCCATATCTGAAACATAATAACAGCAAATCAGGCATAGCACAGAGTATATCCTCAATTGCTTGAATGGCATCTATGAAAAACCACAGCTAAATTAAGACTTAATTGTTAACGTTCTTATGCTTGACGCCTGAGATCAGGAACCAGATGAGAATGTCCCATTCACCATTTCTGTGCAAGAATTATACCAAATTAAAGTGAGGAAATCAGGTAAGGACATAATATTTTATAATTTGCAATCATGGATGAGTAAAATCAGGAGTCTGTCATCTTCAACTATTGACTTCCCCTTACCTGTGTTTGCAGTGGCTTCAATGCTTGCACTGCAAGTAAATTATCTCTGCAGGCATAGATATCCACAGAGTATTCTAGAAAAATATGTAAAATGAATAATAAAGCAGAACAAAGCAGAACACATTACAATATGTATATGAAAAACCACCAATGAAATCCTTTGAGTGATAACTGATGATATGCTTCTTAGTACTAATATAATAGCAGTGTTACTAGGACTGATACCATTAGTTATAGTACTAGTACTGCTTGCAGTAGTACTAACAGGAAAATTTGCTGAATGATTACATGTCTGGCAGATATGTAGTTCAGATTTTCATATGGATTTCCACATTTCATACACACGACAAATCAGTACCAAAGAGACAGTATCCTAATGTTTTCATTTGTCATGGTGATTGAGGACATGTGTAGAACATACATTTGGAAATGGAAAAAAACCAGAAATATACAGATAAGCATAGTAATCACAGATAATCATGTGATCATAGAACAATATTAAGACTGCTATGCAGTGTTAACCTCACAGAAACCATCCACATTAACCTCAGAAAAACAGAAAATAAGAAGAAATTCATCTTGCTGCTATATGTCCTCCAATCTGACTTAATAAAAGGTGTTTATTGAACATGCTCTTATTTTTACCAAAGTACTAGTAACATAGTCTCTACTAGTATGACTACTCTACTACCAGTATCACTACAAGGAGGTGAAGGAAAAGCAGCAGTAGCTACATAACTGATGACTTACATGGTTTGCAATGTCCATGAGGCCTGTAGAGATTATCTCTTTTGACCCTCACAACAAACATGTGCCATTGAATGTTTTACTGAATCAATGACTCAGGTAAGTTGCAAGGATTAAGGAGACAACATTTGTAGACTCTTTTGGGACCTACAAAGAAACAAAGAAGCTACGTAATTATAGTATGACTATGAAACATTTAATACCTAAAATAAATGACATACTAATTTACTATTCACGACCTGTGTAGCTATCAGCATGTATATTTTCTTTCTCATTTCTATTAGTAATAATTTACCGGTGCTGCAGTTGGAGGATGAAAATCTTGAAAGGGCTGGCAGTAAAGCTCTACCAATCCATTATAATTGTGACGTCTCAAAATTTGCAAATCACAGATTATGATACAGAATGAGGCTGTCTGTACTGAGCTCAATCTAAATATATAGACACTGATTCCCCACCCACAAATATGTAAAATGCGACAACTAACAGATAGTTTAAAGTGGGAAGAAAAAAGGACAGGTTAAAAAGAATGACAACCTTCCTCAAACCACCAGCAATAATTGTGTGAAGACTTGTTCGAAAGTTAAAATTCCCTAAAAATATACACATGTATATACATATATTCACAGATCTCCATGCAGAAATAAGATAATGTCCCCAAAAGCACATATACACGAAATTGAAGGGATTATGTAACTCAGACTTTATCCACATTAATAATGAGTAAGTCCTGTATTGTTCATTTCTAATTCATTGCCTGTCCATAACTAACACTCTTTATATTATCTTAAAAGAACTATGATAAAATTCTTTAAATGCTTATTTTCTAGTGCAGATCAAAGATATTAATAAAAAGTTATACAAAGAAAAAAATGTGGAGAATCTACCACAGGAGTTCCTAAATGGTATTCTTAACAGTTACATAATAATAATCAACACAAGGTAATCATGGCTTACAAATTCAGTTTCCAAAAATAACTGGTGGCTGATATGACATGTTAAATGAAGCAAATGGCTGGAAAACCCATATTGAGCTGACAGTTCATAAAACTCATGATGTGATAGGCGAGTTCTACAATTAGAAGTAATCCTTGGTGACTTAACAACTCTGATTATGCAGGCTATTTATTAAATACTGCAATTCATTATACAGAGGGAGGTTGTTATCTTTATGGAATTATCTGAAAAATGAAGAGAACTGGTTGACAGCTAAGGAAATGAGGCAAGAATAAAAGACAAAAAATGACAAAGTTATTTTGCCTGTTTTCCAGCCACAATCATACAGCAAAAATAAGATTGTATTCAAAAGAGAAATCAATCAAAAATTGGTAGGATAAATAAAGTTTTCACACATATAGACACAAAACTATTTGGTTCCCTTTATTAGACATAACATAGGTTTGCTTCGATAAGTATTTTTCTTAATTTTAAACGACTAAGGGCCAGGCGTGGTGGCTCACACCTATAATCCCAGCATTTTGGGTGGCCGAGGTGGGTGGACCACCTGAGGGCAGAAGTTTGAGAGTGGCCAATATGGTGAAACCCCGTGTCTACTAAAAAAACAAACATTAGCTGAGTATGGTTGCGGGTGCCTGTAATCCCAGCTACTCGGGAGGTTGAGGCAGGAGAATCCCTAGAACCTGGAGCTAGAGGTTGCAGTGAGCCGAGATCGCACCATTGCACTCCAGCCTGGGTGACATGAGTGAAACTCCGTCTCAAAAAAAAAAAAAGACTAGGAAGCTAACATTTAAGAAAGATGAATGAAATAAATTAATACATTTGAATATTGAATATATTTTCCTAGGTTCCCCAATTATGGTTAGACAGCAAAACATTTATTATGAAAAATTAAGACAAATTCATTTCATAGAAAGAGAACAGTTCCATTAATTTTCTGTGGTGACTTGCAAAACGTTTCTACACTCAGCAATGAATTCCTTCTGTAAATTATATTTGCTCAATTTAATTAATAAATACAGTAGCAATAAAGATAATTATTAACATTTACTCAATGTTGATTTAATTAGATTATATAATATATATTTGGAGATTTTTTCATTTGATCCAGAAAACACCTATATTATATAAAAATCATTATTAATTTGATAGCACAGATTGGCTGTGAAGTTTGAGTGGAGCAACATGTATAAACTACTTGAGTTATGTAAAATGTCATAAGCACATCACTGAGTAGTGTATCACAGCGTTCATCACTGTGGCTGTCAAGGCTAATTCTTAATGCCACAGCAATTTCCAATTTAGACACTACTTAAAACATAGAAGTCCTGGAATTTCTGAGGTTAATCCTGTACTCCTTGCTATTATTAGTGAACATTAAACCCCACTATTCCATTGGTCCTCTTCAGGTTCTAGATTCTTCTTAATTTTCTGGGGTTTAAGTGGATTCCAAATCCCAATGATCTTACCAGGGAGTAATGTTGGTCCTGTTACAACAAACCATTTATTTTTTTAATATGGATGATATTGAATCCAGTTTCAAATACAGGCCTAAAATAGTACCTAGGATAAACTCAAAAGAGGTAATTCATAACAAACACTTATGAACACTCCACAAGCGTCTTACAGAGCAGCCAATACCTTCGTTCTAGCTTTTGACAAAAGAGACTGTTTGCGAGTCGACTGGCAAGGAGACAAGAGGAAAGCCTCAAATCTTTCTCCTTGACGGGGGTTGGGTTGGATTTTATAAGCAGAGGGTAATGAGGAGTGATCTGACTGGCTCTTGCAATGAGGTGATGCTAGGAGGCAGGATCTGACGGGATCCTGCCATGGGGTGACACAAGGGCTCAACCTGGTGGTATCCTGGGTCCTGCCATGCAGTGTCCACTTCCTAATTCAGTCCCCACTTCTTGGTCTGAGCACTTAGGTCCCTCCCATGGCTGCACGCTTAGTTCATCTGATCAAGTTATGTGACCTTCAATGTGGGGGTCCATAGCAACTGTAAAAGAACTCACAACTTTGTTACAGAAAAGTTGTTACAAACCCTCCCTTTTTTATGTCCATTCCTCAATCTTGAGAGAAAAGGGGTAAGGACCATTCTAGATACTCCCTGCTGATTAGGATCACAGACCTTGTTTAAAGAACTGAAGTTGTTTTTATTATCATATCTGCCATGCTGATCTGTGATCAGTGATCGTGGATGTTACTATTGTAATTGTTTTGGGGGTGCCACAAACCCCATCCATATAAGACAGCAAACAATTGTTAAATGTTATGTGTGTCCTGACTGTCCCCCCAATCATCTATTTCCCTTCTTTTTCCCTCTCCTTAGGATTCCTTATTCCCTGAGACCAAAAAAAAAAAAAAAAAAAAAAAAAAGCTATGGAAATTAGGCCAATTAAAAACCCTACAATGACTTCTAAGCGTTCAAGTGAATGGAAGAGTCACACATCCCTAACTATAAATTAAAAACTGATTAAGATTAGTGAGGAAAATATGTCAAAACCCAAGATAGGCCAAAAGCTAGGCCTTTTGCACCAGACAGTGAGCCAAGTTGTGGATGCAAGGAAAAGTTTTCGAAGGAAATTAAAAATTCTACTCCAGTGAACATGCAAAGGAGAAGGAAATAAATCAGTCTTATAGCTGATATGGAGAGTTTGAGTGCTCTGGACAGATAAAACCAGACACAACAGTCTCTTAGGCCAGAAACTAATCCAAAGCAAGACTCTCCTCAATTCTATCAAGGCTGAGAGAGGTGAGGAAGTTGCAGAAGAAAAGTTTGAAGCTAGCAAAGGTGGGTTCGTCAGGTGTAAGGAAAGAAGCCATTACCATACAAAAATGTAAGGAGAAGCACTAAGTGTTGATATAGAAGCTATAGCCAAGTTATCCAGATCTAGTTAAGATCATAGATGAAGTTGGCTACATGAAACAAGAGATTTTCAGTCCAGATGACACCACTTTCTAATGGAAGAACAAGCCATCTAGGATTTTTGTAGCTAGAGAGGAAATAACTCTGCGTGGCCTCAAAGCTTTAAAGGACAGGGTGATGACTCTCTTGTTAGGGGCTAATGCAGCTGATGACTATAAGTTGAAGCCAAAGATCACTTATGATACTAAAAATCCTAGGGCCCTTGAGAATTATGCTAAATCTTCTCTGCCTGCACTCTATAAATGGAACAGCAAAGCCTGGATGACAGCACATCTGTTTACAGCATGGTTTACTACTTTAAACCCACTATTGAGATCTACTGCTTAAAAATCAAAAAGATTCCTTTCAAAGTATTTTTGCTCATTGACAATGCACCTAGTCACCAAAGAGCTCTGATGGAGAAATACAAGTAGATAAATGTTTTCCTGTCTGCTAACACAATATCCATTTTGGAGCCCATGAATCAAGGAGTGATTTTAATTTTCAAGGCTTATTATTTAAGAAATACATTTCATAAGGCTATAGCTGTCATAAATAGTAATTGCTATGATGGATCTAGGCAAAGTCAATTAAAAATCTTCTGTAAGGGATTCACCATTCTAGATTCCCTTAAGAATGTACATGATTTATAGGAGGCTGTCAAATATCAAAATTAATAGGTGTTTCGGAGAAGTTGATTCCAACCCTCAGGGATGACTCTGAGGCGTTCAAGACTTCAGTGGAGGAAGTAATTGCAGATTTGGTGGAGATAGCAAGAGAACAAGAAATATTGAAGCCTCAAGGTGTGTCTGAATTGCTACAAACTCATGATAAAACTTTAACAAGTGAGCAAAGAAAGTGGTTTCTTGAGATGAAATCTACTTCTGGTAAAAATGCCGTGAACAGTGTTGAAATGACAACAAAGAATTGAAAATAGTAAATAAATTTAGTTGTAAATGCAACAGCAGGGTTGGAGAGGATTGACTCCAAATTGGCAAAAAAGTTCAATTGTGGGTAAAATGCTACCCAAGAGCATTGCATGCTACAGTGAAATCTTTTGTAAAGGCAAGATCAATTGATACAGCAAACTTCAACTTCAGAAATTGCCCCAACCACCCCAACCTTCAGTAACTACCAACAACAGCCAATGATATTGAGGCAAGACCCCTACCAGTAAAAAGATGATGACTCACTGAAGGATTAGATGATCTTTAGCATTTTTTTTTACCAATACAGAATTATTAAATTTAGACATGTACTTTTTAGACATAATGCTATTGCAAATTTATAGACTACAGTACAGCGTAAACCTAAGTTTTATATGCACTGGGAAACCAAAGAATTTGTGTGACTTGCTTTATTGTGATATATACTTCATTGTGGTGGTCTGAAACTGAACACACAATATCTCTGAGGTATGCCTATACTTTATGTTGCCTAGGTTCTCTACTTACTATGAAATTATACCATACCTATTATTTTTTAAAAAATTACTAAAGACATTTCCTTTTTTCAAACAATGGAAACTATATCACTAATTATTATCAAGGGCCATGAACAATTCACTACACACTCACCAATATTTCCCATCTTTGAAATGATAATCATTTGTCGTATTAATAAAATAAAAACAACCAATATTAACATCAATTTGATGCTTCTTAACCTTTCAGATAGAGTGTCTGAACTGAATTTGTGAACTCTTTAATCATCAAAAAATTATATAAACTTATTTAATTTATATCATATGATTTTTACTAGTTTTAAGTGGAGAGGTGTAAAATAATTTTGAAACTTAAGAAGTGACAATATAAACATAAATGTTTATGTAATCACAGCATCCATTTTCACTAAAGACACATACATTAGTGACACAGTTATTTCTCATTCAGACCTACCATACAAAACCACAGGATGTGAACCTCAGCAAAGTCCCTCTGAGAACTAACTGTTACCATCTCACTGCTTGCCTCTATTACCTCAAATCCTCACAGCTGCCTGAGGTCTACGTGGCACATGGCAAAGATTGTTTTATGTGAAGATCCAGGTAGTTATAGACAGATTAAAAAAGATACGTGGAATAACATTTATAAAAAGCAATAGTTTTTAAACAAATTGTTCCCATTTTACTAGATATGCCAAGAACTGAAAATTTTCATTAAAATTCATTAGAACAAGACTTTATTAAAAGTTCACTTGGAATGGAATATTAGCAAGTCATTTAGCCTTTAAATGTCCCAAAATTTCCAAAAAGGTGAAAATTAAACTTCACCCTAGAAACTCTTGTAAAATTAAACATCATCATAGTAGTTATGGTCATAACCATCATTTGATGAATGATTACATATCTAGGAGATATAGTACTTTGCGAACCTAAAAGGCAACATAGAAGTAAAAACAATTTTATTATCACACGATTAGATCACTTACCTGCTAAAACCCATTTTCACTGCATTCTAAATCAGTTAGTAATTGATGCTATAAGGCTTTATTCAACTATAATTCGTAAAAACCATAAGTGTAATAATCTAACAAGAACAGTCTAAAATATAAGGAGGACTCGTAGAGAACACAGTTGGGTTTCAAAACCTAGTTACACATGCTCGCCTCAGCAGCACATTTAGTAAAAACCTAGTTATATACCTGACTGCCAGTAACACCAAAAATAATGGAGATAAAAACATTATCAACATAAACAAAAAAGGCTAAGAAAGTTCTTATCATATCTTTTCTAGATATTCATGAAGAACATAGCATGGATTTCTTGACAAAAACAAAATGTACCAAAATCAGGAGATGTGAAATGTCTACTTTGTAAGAAGGACTTTGATTTCATTTTGCCCAGATTATCTCATTGCCAATGCACACTGAGAACACAGATGTTACATTCAGGGAAATTTTACAAAGCGATGTTATTTTTAACATCTAAATATCAACAAGTTATATCATTCAAGAAATCCTTAGAGAAAGTAGGAAAAATATTTGCCACACTGCATCCTCAATGGTATTGTCAAAATTTGAACATCCAGGGTTATTGTCCAAGTAATTCACAGAGACTTTGTTAGAAAAGAGTGCAAACTGTTGTGACATATGGGAAAACGTGTATATAGTAGAAAAATATTTACATCCTCAGTTTACATCATTAATCCAAATGTATACCACTTTAATTACAGTGTTGTATTATAAAACACCAAATGCTTTTTGATCTAGACAGGTGAAAATTTTTCACATTCATGAACTGATAATACATAAAAATCAGAGTCTAATACCGTATTTTACCAAATGACAGGCTCAAGACACACACAGAAATGCACATGTTAGCTTCGATTATGGGGACAGAATACATGTCTGTTTAAACCAAAAAAATAGATTTCAATATTAAGTTACCATGGAATTCATTATGAAAAAGATATGGGAATGCAGAAATCTGTGTTCGTCTGGGGGTAAGTGTATCTTAGATTCACGAATTACTGTAAAATAAAAGTATATGCATCATTAAAAATCCAATATGAAAAAAAGAAAAACAATGGTTACTTTCTCTGGTGTCCTAAACTAGTCACTTTAATCTAATAAAAGTTTTCTTTTTTTCTTTCTTTCTTTTTTTTTTTTTTTGAGACGGAATCTCGCTCTGTCGCCCAGACTGGAGTGCAGTGGCTCCATCTCGGCTCACTGCAAGCTCTGCCTGCCAGGTTCATGCCATTCTCCTGTCTCAGCCTCCCAAGTAGCAGGGACTACAGGCGCCCACCACCACGCCTGGCTATTTTTTTGTATTTTTAGTAGAGACAGAGTTTCACCGTGTTAGCCAGGATGGTCTCAATCTCCTAACCTCGTCATCCACCCGCCTGGGCCTCCCAAAGTGCTAGGATTACAGGCGTGAGCCAACGCGCCTGGCCAAAAGTTTTCTATCTGTATAACAATAATTTTTAATGTTAATAAAAATCATAATTAAGCATTAATACTGATCATTAACACTGACTTAATGATCACTTACCTGTCATTATGAGTTCCTTTGATCAAATTCTAGTAGTGTTCAAAATCACTCACAACATTCCTCATTACATGAAATTGTTATTAATTTTCTATCCCAGAACTGTTGTTAGAAATATTTGAAAAATACGTGTTAAAAATTTTTAACAAAAACAGTGACAGGCACATAAGTGAGTACATTATCACAACATGAACTTCCATTATGGTAAGGTGACTGTAACTACAGAGATTTCCCATTCAGAAATTCCTCACATACATACACAAAAGTTCCAGAATGTTAGTGAAGACTAACCATCCTTTCTAACTGCCCATCTTTTGTGGTTAAGTTCCCGTGGTGTCTGGGTCCTAGGAGAGAGATAAGACCTAACTTCATTAACTGGAAGCACACTTGGCCCAGGGTGATGCAAACTGAATGTTGCTTCTTTTGTAACTTCAAACTCACCTCCAAATGTGGGACTAACATAGTGAAACCCAACAAGAGTGATGACAGAATAATACATATTTTGGCAATAGCTGGGATCAACCTTTGCTAACTACATAGAAGTCAATCATTCCAACAGTACATTAATAGAAGAGATACTGTGCTCAAAAAACAGAATGAATTGATTTTTAAAAATATGTAATCTGAATCTTGGATTGAAAAGAATCAAAAGCGGTCAACTGAAGCCACTCACATCCGCTCTCTTCCCAAAGTCTTCTTTTTGTTTTCCAGGCTTCAACTGTATGAAAATGCATTTAGATCTCTTTTGGCATGGATTTGCAAGAAGTGATCTAAAGGGTGAACACACTGAATATCAATCAGCAGAATATATTTCAATCTGTACAAAAAACTGGAAAAAACTACAACATCCTGGAAATACAATTGAACACTGGTCTGTCTATATGATGACAAATGGCATATGAAAAATAGAGCTATATTGTAAACACGGGGCATCTAGAACTGGTTTAAAGCGAGATGTGGAGAAGCATGTTTATTGTGAGAGATAATTAAATTTTACATTATAAACACCTACTCGTTGTACTAGATTCACTGAATTTAAAAATATTCATTGAATCATAATAGTTCAATGTATTTTTAAAAATCTTCCTGTGTGATATTATCAGGTTATTTAGTCATTACAATTTCTTTGAATACCATCCTGTTAAAAGTGGTAAGTAAAAGTGTTCTTTGTGTTACTAATAAACATAAGAGTAGCAGTAGTAACAGCAACAGCAAAAAGTAGTATTTCCTGAATAATTACACACTGGACAGGAAATATAATAGATTTTCTAATTTAACAATCATAACAAATATGTATTGACATTTTTAATACTTCTTAATAATAATAACATTTAATGAATATGAAAGGAGACAGTATGTGAAATGACAGTTCCACCCCGTATAAAAATGTTTTGGTCAACGACAGACTGCATATACAATGGTGGTCCCATAAGTTTCAAATGGAGCTGAAAAATTCCCATTGCCTGGTGACATAGTAGCTGTCCTAAAATTCTAGTGCGACACATTACTCACGTGTTTGTGGTGATACTGGTGTAAACAAACCTACAGTGCTACCATTCATATAAAAGTGTAGCACAGGGCTAGGCGTGGTGGCTCATGCCTGTAATCCCAGCATTTTGGGAAGCCGAGACGGGCGGATCACCTGAGGTTGGGAGTTTGAGACCAGCCTGATCAACATGGAGAAACCCCGTCTCTACTAAAAATACAAAATTAGCTGGGCGTGGTAGTGCATGCCTGTAATTCCAGCTACTCGGGAGGTTGAGGCAGGAGAATTGCTTGAACCCAGGAGGCAGAGGTTATGGTGAGCCGAGATTGCGCCATTGAACTCCAGCCTGGGCAACAAGAGCAAAACTCCGCCTCAAAAAAAAAAGTGTAGCACATATAATACATACAGTACATAATATGTGATGACAATAAACAAGTATGTTATGGGATTAAATTTTTCTATACCATACTTTTTATTATTTGAGCAAATACAATGGTGGTTCCATAAGATTATAGTATAGCTGAAAAATTCGTATGATTTCGTGTTGTCATAACATAGCACATAAAATTATGCATAGTATATATTTGATAATGATAATAAATGACTATGTTACTGGAATATGTATTTTCTAGACTATTTATCATTTTAGAAGGTACTCCTTGTACTTCTTAAAACCAAAGTTAACTATAAAACAGCCTCACTTTCTCCAGGAGATATTCCAGAGGAAGGCATGGTTATTATGGGACATGACGACACCATGTGTGTTTACTGCCTCTGAAGAACTAGTGGAGCAAATGTGAAGGTGGAAGACAGTGACATTGATGTTCCCGACCCTACATAGGTCTAGGTTAATGTGTGTGTCTGCGTATCTTACTTTTTTGTTTTTGTTTTTGTTTTGAGATGGAGTCTCGCTCTGTCACCAGGCTGGAGTGCAGTGGGGCAATCTCAGCTCTCTGCAACCTCTGCTTCCTGGGTTCAAGTGAGTCTCCTGCCTCAGCCTCCCGAGTAGCTGGGACTACAGGCGTGCACCACCACACCCAGATAATTTTTTTTTTTGTATTTTTAGTAGAGATGGGGTTTCACCATGTTGGCCAGGATGGTCTCAATCTCTTGACCTTGTGATCCCCCTGCCTCGACCTCCCAAAGTTCTGGGATTACAGGCATAAGCCACCACACCCGGCCTGTATCTTAGTTTTTAACAACAACTTTTAAACGTAAAAAAGAAAAAGAAAACAGCTTATGGAATAAGGAGATAAACAAAGCTTAAAACAACTTTGTGTTTTAAGCTAAGGGTTATTAGAAAAAAGTAAAAAGTTTAAAAAAGTAAGAAGTTAATAGAAATTTACAGTAAGCTAAGGTTAATTTATTACTGAAGAAAGAAGAATATTTTAAAATACATTTAGTGTAGGCTCAGTGTAAAGTATTTATAAAGCCTACAGCAGTATACAGTAATGTCCTAGGTCTTCACGTTCTCTCACCACTCACTTACCGGCTCACCCAGAGCCACCTGCTGTCCTACAACTTCCATTCCTGGTAAGTGCTCTATAGATGTGTACTATTTTTTAACTTCATACTATATTTTACTATACCTTTTCTATGTTGAGATACAAATATACTTACAATTGTGTTATATTTGCCTACAGTATCCAGTACAGTAACACTCTGTACAGGTTTGTAGTCAAGGTGCCATAGGCTATACCATACGGTTTAGGTGTGTGGTAGGCTACACCATCTAGGTTTGTGTAAGTACATTCTATGATGTTCACACAGTGACAAAACTGCCTAAGGACACATTTTTTAGAACATATCCCCTTTGTTAAGTGATACACAAAAGTACATTTGAAATAGAAAGTTAGCAAACTCTAAAGCAATATTAGTACAGCAAAAAGCTATGAAGTATCATTTACATATATGTTAAATTCCCATTTTAAAAATCAGAATCTCCTAATAACATCATCAATCAATAACCAAAGAATATCAAAATAAGAATGCATGCAAAACATTTTAAATGTTTAAAATTTCTAAAAATGAACTTACGTTGTATTTTTCTGTTATAACAAGCAGATATCATAATATCCTGGCAAATGACATATACAAATAAAATGATTATGAAACAGGTAATTTAAATATGACCCGCCAAACAATATTTATATTATAGTATTACTGATTTTTCTTAAATAAATTCATTATCAATCTACAATTAACAGTGAATATTATTTTAAAGGGAATTTGAGAATGTGCTTCTAATGTTTACTTCAATATAAATGGATGATATCAAGTTTTTACAGAATTAGAAAAAGCTATTCTAAAATTCATATGGACCAAAAAAGATTCCAATTAAACCAAAGCAATCCTAATAAAAAAGAGCAAAGTTGGAGGCATCATACTACCAGACTTCAAACTACACAACAAGGCTACAGTAACCAAAACAGCATGGCACTGGTACAAAAACAGACACACAGACCAATGAAACAGATTAGAGAACCCAGACCTAAAGCCACACACCTACAACCATCTGATGTTTGGCAAAGCCAACAATAATAAGCAATGGAGAAAGGAATCCCTATTCAACAAATAGTGTGAGGATAGCTAGCTAGCCATATGCAGATGAAACTGGACCCCAACCTTTCACCATATACAAAAATTGACTCAAGATGGATTAAAGACTTAAATGTAAGACCTCAAACTGTAAAAATCCTTAAAGAAAACCTAGGAAATATCCTTCTTTATTTCAGACTTGGCAAAGAGTTTATGGTTAATTCCTCAAAAGCGATTGCAACAAAAAAATTGACATGTGGAACCATATTAAACTACAGAGCTTCATCAAGGCAAGAAAAAACTATCAAGGGAATAAGCAGACAACTTATAGAATGGCAGAAAATATTCACCAACTATGCATCTTACAAAGGTCTAATATTCAGAATCTATGAGGAACAAGCCAAAAACAAACCCCATTAAAAAGTGGGCAAAGGACACAAACACTTCTCAAATGAAGACATACAAGCAGCCAACAAATACATGAAAAAATGCTCAACATCACTTAATCATGAGAGGAATGCAAATCAAAACTACAATGACATACCATCTCACATCAGTCAGAATGGCTTTTGTTAAAAAGGCAAAAACAATAACAGATGTTAGTGAGATTGTGAAGAAAAGGGAACACTTAAACACTGTTGTTGGGAATGTAAATTACTTCAGCCACTATGGAGATCAGTTTCGCGATTTCTCAGAGAACTAAAACTTGAACTACCATTTAACTCAGCAATCCCATTATTGGGTAAATACCCAAAGGAAAATAAATCATTCTACCAAAAAGATGCATTCACCCATATGTTCATCGCAGTGCTATTCATAATAGCAAATACATGGAATCAATGCATATCCCCATCAGCAGTGGACTGGATAAAGAAAATGAGGTAGACATACACCATGGAATACTACCCCGTTACAAAGAGAACAAAATCATATTCTTTACGGCAGCATGGATGCCACTGGAAACCATTATCCTAAGCGAAATAATGCAGAAGCAGAAAAACAAGTACCACATATTCTCATTTATAAGTGGGAGCTAAACATTGGATACATATAGAGATAAAGATGTGAACAATACACACTGGGGAATACAAGAGGAGGGAGGGAGGGAAATGGGTAAGCATTGAAAAACTACCTACCGGGTCCTATGCTCACTACGTGAATGACAAGTTTCATTCATATTCCAGACTTCAGCATCACACAATGTACCTTTGTAACAAACCTGCACATGTACCCACTACATTTTACAATCCACTTACAAATTTATCAGATGTACTATTTTCAGTCTTTCTTCTATTAGTTGTAATTCTAAAATAAAAGTTGAAAAATAACTAATTCTAACGTTACTACTAGTTAGGTATTAAACTCTTAAAGCTTTCGTATTTTAAAATGGGAATAAATATCTGGACTGTCTATAAATAAAGAAAAAACACAACAGGAAGAAAAAGTCACATTACTTACTTCTTACTGAACTGTCAATGGACTAGGGGACTTTGGGTGAAATTTCCCATTTACCCTCCTGACAAACCTCTGTAACTGAATCTTTTACTAACTCACTGAAACAGATTTGTCATGGGTATTATGACACATTCATTTCCTATTTACAATCTACTTACTGATCTACCAGATGTACTATTTTCACTCATTCCATCTATTAGTTGTAATTCACCATCACTATTCAATTGTATCTCTTTAAGCCAAACGGTCCCACAATTTTGCTGTTTTAGATGTGACAACCTAAGCCCATTGCCATCAATTACTTCCAAATCCATTATGTGATATATTTTCAGAACAGAAGCATCCCTTTGCTACTTACTAACTAGGATGCCATCCATGTTTGGTGATTAGAGTTCTCCAGTTTTGTACTGTGTGCTGGTGACGGCCCAGGTTCAACTTCATTACTGGAAGCAAAGTAGCCCCACTCTCTAGAAAGTAATGTTTTTCTACATTGCAGCCTTGAGTTATTACGAGCAGTGCTAACCTAGAAAGACCAAACAAATGTATCCTGACACATGATTCCTTAAGAAAACTTGCAGAAAGTACATTGGAAAGTAAAAATCAACAAAAATAATAAAGCAATTATAATATGAAAACTAAACCTTGGTTAAATTTTAAATAACCAGGTATCATTTAAAATTAAAGGGTTGCCGGGTGCGGTGGCTCACGCCTGTAATCCCAGCACTTTGGGAGGCAGAGGCGGGCGGATCATGAGGTCAGGAGATCGAGACCATCCTGGCTAACACAGTGAAACCCCGCCTCTACTAAAAATACAAAAAATTAGCCAGGCGTAGTGGCGGGCACCAGTAGTCCCAGCTACTTGGGAGGCTGAGGCAGGAGAATGGTGTGAACCTGGGAGGCAGAGCTTGCAGTGAGCCGAGATCGCACCACTGCACTCCAGCCTGGGCGACAGAGCAAGACTCCGTCTCAAAAAAAATAAAAAAAAATAAAATAAAATAAAATAAAATAAAATTAAAGGGTCAATTATTATTGTTAACTTTTTTCCCTATCCAAAAAAAAAAAAAAAAAAAAAAAAAGCACATGCTGGAGAGACTGTGGAGAAATGGGAATGCTTGTACACCGTTGGTGTGAATGTAAATTAGTTCAGCCACTGTAGAAAGCAGTTTTGAGATTTCACAAAAAAACAGCTACTATTCAACCCAGCAATCCCATTACTGGGTATATACTGAAAGGAAAATGATCATTATGCCAAAAAAAAAAAAAAACACGTGCACTCACATATTCACCACCATGCTATTAACAATAGCAAAGACAGGGAATCAACCTAGGTGCTCATCAATGATCGAAATGGATAAAGAAAATGTGATGCATATATACAATGGAAAACTATACAGCCATAAAAAAGAATAAAATCAAGTCCTTTACAGCAACATGGATGAAGCTGGAGGCTATGATCCTAAGCAAGCTGATGTAGGAACAGAAAACCTAATACTGCATGTTCTCACTTATAAGTGGAAATTAAACATTGAGGATCCATGGACATAAACATGGGAACAATAGACACTGTGGACTACTAGAGAGGGCAGGAGAAAAGAGTGGTGGGTTTAAAAACTATCTATTGGGTACAGTATCAGTCCATTTTCATGCTGCTGATAAAGACATACCCAAGACTGGGAAGAAAAATAGGTTTAATGGACTCACAGTTCCATGTGGCTGGGAAGGCCTCAAAATCATGGTAGAAGGCAAGGAGGAGTAAGTCACATCTTACATGGATGGCAGCAGGCAAAGAGAGAGAAAGCTTGTGCAGGGAAACTCCTGCTTTTAAAACTGCCAGATCTCATAAGACTTATTCACTATCACTAGAACAGCATGGGAAAGACCCACCCCCATGATTGAATTATCTCCCACTAGGTCCCTCCCCCAACACATGGGAATTATGGGAGCCACAAGATGAGATTTGGGTGGGGACACAGAGCCAAACCATATCAGGTACTATGTTCTCTACCTGCATGCAATATACCCATGTAACAAACCCACACAAGTACTTCCTATATTTAAAATAAAAATTGAAATGAAAAGAAAAGAAGTAAGTTCATTTATAAATTTTTAAAAGAAGCTAAAATTTTGGGGTTTTCCGACCTTGAGTTCTCTAGATGTTAATGCTTCAAGAAGATAATTTGTGAGGCTAGATGAGAAGGAGGCAAAGCCCTTAAGTTATCTTCAGTTCTCCGAACAATATTAATCTACATAGGAGGAGAGCTAAAAATTGCTAATGATTTAAAGCACTTACTTTAAGTAGACTACATGAGTTTCACTTAAAATTATTTCCATAACTCTTCAGGTATAATCAAAAAAAGCTAGAATGATGTAAAAATGAATAGTGTCAAGAAGTAGGTGGTAGGGCAAAAAGGAAATATTCAATAAACAGTACATTTCTTATCCACAAACAATAACCTGCCAGAAAAGAATGAAAGCAAAATATAAATATACAAAGATATACACATATATATTCTACATTTATCTGCTAGGCATAAATGTGATTCTTTCCAGACATCTATGAGGAAAAGAGTAAATCTTTCCAGAACAACTGCAGGGCTGCATCATATAACCTCTCAGGAACCTATAGCAGGAGATAAGCTAGATCTGTTTTGGGAGCCTTCTTTCCTAATTGTTCAGATTAGCTCCCATTGCCCCATTGGTCATCCTTAGGTTTTGAAGATGACTGAGTTTGACAGGCTCGTCATGGTTCTAATGGGAGTAGCATTGTCTAAGTGCTGCAAATGAATTTCTTTCTGATGATATTTAATTAAGCCTCATGTACACCTAATCTTTGTTAGAGTTGACAGAATTCAGAAAAATAGTCTAATAAGCAGGAAGCCATTTATTCTTGCATGTCCCAGGATATCCCAAGATAGTAACACCAAGTGATAATTCACTTGCTCCCACATGTGAAATGAAAAGGAGTCATAAACTTACTCAAAGTGGTAGTAGTAGCACTTATATTAGTCATAATACTAAAGAATGAAAAGAAAAATAATAGTGCAAGATTGAGGAGGAGAAGAAGAGAAATTAGAGAAAATACAGGAGGACGGGTAAGGGGAAGTAAAGAAAGATGAAAAGCAGGAAGAGAAAGAATAAAATGAAAAAAGTAATAGGAAAGAACAGGAAGGAGAAGCTGCATTTCTTTGTTCCTTACTTACATAGTCGGCAATGTACTTGAGGCTTTTATGTATATGTTCTCATCTGGCCCTCATGGCAAACCCCTGCCACTGAACCTTTTGCTAACTTACTGACAGATTTGTTTTGAGGGGAAACACAGGAGATTCTTTCAGAGTCTGAAAAGCAACAACTAAATACATCATATTACCACAACATAATGAGACATACCTAAGAAAAATTACTTACGACACATTAATTGACCCTTTACAATCTACGCAGTGATCTACCAGATGTAAGATTTTCAGTAATTCTAGTAATTATAATTCACCATAGCTATTCAATTATATTTCTTTAAACTAAATGGCCCCAGTAGTTGTGCTATTTCAGATACATAGTAGAACAATCCAGGAACTGGCAAGCAAATTCCTCCCAAACTCATTGTATGGTGGAATCCTTTTCAGAACAGAAGCTTCCCCTTGTTCCTGACTGTGATGATGTCCATATTAGAGATTACATTTCTCTAGTTTTCCACTGGGTGCAGGTAACTGACAAAACCCGACTTCATCAACTGGAACCAAAGTGCCTCCATTACCTACAAATGATTGTTTTACTACCTCACCACCTGGAATTAATACCTACATGGAGTGCTAAACTCCAGAGACTAACCTTCTTCTAGCAAAGGTGACTAATAGATGTATGTTAATCTTACAATGCAATCAGTAATAGAAAGCGAAATTTTAAAGAGAGTCATGACAAATTCAAAGGAAAAGAAGGAGGAGAAATATCTATATTAGACATTGCAATATCCCTGTAAAAATGTGGAAAGATTATTGCTCACAAGTAAGAAGCCTTCAATGCATTCCTGTGCTTGATTGGATGGACATATGGATATATGGACATTTATAAAGACACACACACACACACACACACACACACACACACACACACACACAAACACATCTCTCAGTATGGACATCCATGGAGTATTCTGGAGAATAAAAGCAAGTGGTATAGTAATGGTAATAGTAGGTTCCAATTTTCATCTGAAAATAAAGTACCAAACTACAATTTGAAAACCTGAAGAGAGGCCTATGTGTGTTTCTAGGCATATCACTGTATATTCTGAATGTGTTTATATTTTAAACACACCCAGAAAGACACGACCTGACATGTGCTGAGAGATTATTAAGTATCTCATTATAAATCATTGCCTTATTTAAAAAGTTATATGAGTCGCTACTAATTTTGTTAATAACCAATAGAGTAATATATTTTATTTTTAAAAATGTACTTGCCCTGAGACACTAGAGAATCCTTTAACTTCTATGTGTCTCAGGATTTCCCTGCATAAAATTGGATAATGGGAAATATCCCTTCCAAACTAGATGGCAGAACTGGGACCAAATTCCCACCAGAAAATTGGAAACTGGATGAAAAGTATAAGGGAAAGGGTTTTCAAGCATTTTACATCAGGAAATGCATGACAGTGTCCATGAGAGACAGGAAACAAATGAGGAGAACCACTCAGTTGTCCTCGCTGACTGCACAGAGAATGTAGGCTCTAGTGCAGGAAGAGGGAATCTAGGCAAAGCCTGTCAATTTTCTGCATTACCAGACTGAAATGAGAAATTGATGATCATCTCAACAAATGCATTGAAATACAGTAATTGACTAACATCTTTACCTGAAAAATATCAGCAAATGAGGAATAGCTGGGCTTCTACAACAAACATCCTCCTTAATTGTGTAAGATTTGATGCTTTATTCCTGAGATCAGGAACAAGACAAAAATGCCTGCACTCACTGTTTCTATGCAATAATGAGGTTGAATTCAAAGCAATAGAATAAGATGACAAGTTCTGTTTTATAATTTGGAATCTTTGATGGAGAAATCAAAAAACTTCATCATTTACAGCCATTATCTTCCCCACACATGTGTTTACAGTGACCTCAATGTTTGCACTTGGAAAAAAATATCCCTATCAGCATGAATATCCAAAGTCTTCTAGAAAATAAGTGAAGTTATTGATATTAAGTAGAATAGACTTCAAATGCGTATGAAAAATAACTCAACATACCCTTAGGGTAATAAATGAACATTTATTATCTTATTTAATTGTAGAAAGTAAAAAGTTTTCTCTTCAATGTTTTCCTTCTTGTTAAAGAATAAATTATAAGTGTTAGAAATAATAGTTTCTTTTAAAGACTAACTGTCTTCAAGCCTTCTTGCTTTGTGCTAATAACTCTTTGTTAAGCCCTATCCTATGTAACTGTTGGACATGCTCACAGGCACGTTCCAGCTCACAGTCTATGCCCCTTCCTAATTTGGAAATGTTATTGCTTCCTTAAACCTTTTGTAAGCAACTTCTTTGTTCTTCCTTGCACTTACCTATTTAGGAAAGTTTCAGGTTATTAGCAAATCGGGTATCGGTTTAAGATTGTGAGGTCCCACTCCAGCCAATGGACGCAGGACACAGCAGTAAGGACAACCCAAATGTGTAAGGGATAAATATGTCTGCTTTTCCTTTGTTCAAGTGTGCTCTCACCATTGTACCATCTGCGATTGAGCACCCTTTCTGCAGAAAGTAAAGATGGCCTTGCTGAGAGATCTTTTGTCTCTGTGCTGACTTTTCTTCACAGCAGCGACTATCTATTTCTAACAATTTTGGTATTTCTAACATTATTACTAATAAAAATGGTGCTAATGTTAACGGGACTGATAGTAGTAGTTTATGGTAGAAATAGTAATGGTAATAACCAAATAGAAAGTTTACTTAATGGTTTTGTACCCGGCAGACAAGGCAGTTCAGGCTTTCACGTGGATTTCCCCATTATACACTGAAAATAAATGTGTACCAAAAAAGCACTTAATAACTCCAAGTTCAGGTAAGACTTAACTGAAAAACATTCAGAAAGTACATTTGGACAATTAAAATCCATAAAAATACAAAAGCTATCATAATATCCAAACAAAAATTTCATGCCTCAAAAATGAAGGATCAATTTCACAATTCATACATGTATTGAAACCTCACATTGTACCCCATAAATGTTTATAAGTATTGTTAGCCAATTAAAAATACAACTTAAAAACAATTTTTAAAATAAATAAAAATATAGGATCCGGAAGATGGCAGATAGGAGACAGAGCTAATGGGCATCTCCCACTTGGACAGACAGAACAGTGTGTGGAGACTCACACCATGGACTTTTGCTCCAAGAACCACTGCAGGAACATACCAGAAAAACCAAAAGAATTTACAGATCCTCTGAAAGAAGTAGAGCACCCCTGCAAGTTCTGCAAGACAGGGGAAAACCTGTGAGTTCTCCAAAAGTCAGAGAGGGAAAACCTGCCTCTGAACACACGTCCCCACTGGTGAACCTGAAAATTCAGTTTATGGGAGAGGGATTTAACCCTACCTAGAGCTGAAATGGATTTAGCGTGAAATATAAAAGCAGAAGCAGCAGTGGGAAAAGCCCTGTAGGGACTGTCATTCTCCAGCTCCTGCCCAAGGAAGACATTCATGATTATATCTCACAGGGGCCCTTGAGGGAGGCAGACAGCGATATTAGGTAGGATTCACAGGGTGAAACAAGCTTCTACGTGAACTTTGTAATAATTTCAACTGGTATAAACTCTCTTGAGCAGAATCTGGGGGGCAAGTGGAACTGCTGAAGAAGGGAGCTCAGGAGCAAATGCCAACTCCAAAATTAAGGAATGAAGCCTCAAAGTCATGTTTGCTTTCTTTTTTTTTCTTTTTTCTTTCTTTCTTTCTTTCTTTCTTTTTTTTTTTTTGAGACAGAGTCTCCCTCTGTTGCCCAGCTGGAGTGCAGTGGCACAATCTCAGCTCGCTGCAACCTCCACCTCCTGGGTTGAAGCAATTCTCCTGCATCAGCCTCCTGAGTAGCTGGGATTACAGGTGTGTGCCACCACGCCCAGCTAATTTTTTTTTGTATTTTCAGTAGAGATGGGGTTTTACCATGTTGGTCAGGCTGGTCTTGAACTTCTGACCTCATGATCTTCCCGCCTCGGCCTCCCAAAGTGCTGGGATTACAAGCAGGCGTGAGCCACCACACCCGGCCTTTTTTTTTTTTTTTTTTTAAAGATGGAGTCTCACTCTGTTGCCCAAGCTGGAGTGCAGTGGCACAGTCTCCACTCACTGCAACCTCCACCTCCCAGGTTCAAGTAATTCTCTTGCCTCAACCTCCCAAGTAGCTGGAATTACAGGTGTGTGCCACCACACCCAGCTAATTTTTGTATTTTTAATAGAGACAGGGTTTCACCATGTTGGCCAGGCTGGTCTTGAACTCCTGACCTCATGTGATCCACCTGTCTAGGCCTCCCAAACTACTGGGATTACAGGTGTGAGCCACCACGCCCAGCCATGTTGGATTTTTCAGCCAGGAAGCTCATAGCCTGGAGCAAGGTCTGAGTCCTGCATGAAGGCTGCCTGGAGATAAACTGAACACTGTTAGTGGGGAACAGTGGGAGCAAGATTGGCCTTGCCAACTGCGTGGGAGCAGGATGAGGTCTATCACTACTGGTATTCTCCTACTTGCTTAAAAACAGAGGCAGCCATAATCCCTGATGGAAAATAATCCCATTGGCCAGAGAACTACCTCCTGCTCCCCCACGGTGGCCACGACCACTGACCCACACCCGATAGTACTTCTCTACTCACCTTGCTAGCCAATCTCAAAAGACACAAACTCTTGGAAGCTTTGTGGCCCTGCCCATTGCCTGAGAAACCCAAATACTTAACCTGGCCAATGTAGGGCAAGCTTATATGCCCCTTCTACTATCGCAACTGGTACTCTCTTGATAGCACCACCTCCTGGCTGGAGACCAACCAACTCAGAACATTACAGCAATTCATAACAAAATAACCATACTCCAAGAAACAAGAAAACAACAACTAATTCCACTGCTTGCAACATCTGGCTAACCACAGGCCCTGAGTCTATGTGACGACTTCACTGCTAGCATAACCAGCATTCAAGAAAGTCAGCACACTAAACATATCTACAACCAAGGACTCTCAAAGAGTCTACTCCACTCCCCTGCCACCTCCACCAAAGCAGGTTTTGGTATTCATGGCTGGCAGACCTAAAGAGAGATCACATCGTGGGACTCTTTGCAGACACTCCCCAGCACCAGCCTGGAGACTGGTAACCCCGTGGGGAGGCTAGACCCAGAACAACAACAACAATCACTGCATTCTGGCTCCCAGGAAGCTGCATGCCTAGGGGAAGGGGGAGAGGGATCCCCCCATCAAGGGATCACCCCATGGAAAAAATGAATCTGAACAGCAGTCCTTGAGTTCCAAATCTTTCCACTGAAATAGTCTACCTAAATGAGAAGGAGTCAGAAAAGTAATTCTGGAAATATGACAAAACAAGGTTCTATAACAACCCTGAAATGCCACACCAGCACCACAGCAATAGAACCAAACCAAGAAGAAATCTCTAAATTGCCAGATAAAGAATTCAGAAGGTTGACTATTAAGCTACTCAAGAAGATACCAGAGAAAGGCAAAAACCAACTTAAAAAAATTAAATTATATAGGATATGAATGAAAAAATCTTCAGAGAAATAAATATCATAAAGAAAAAAACTATCACAACCTCTAGAAATGAAAGACACAGAGGAATACAAAATGCACTGGAAAGTGTCAAGAAGACACTAGAGCAAGTAGAAGAAAGGACTTCAGAGCTTGAAGACAAGGATTTCAAACTCATCAAATCAGACATAGACAAAGAAAAAAAATTAAAAATGAATTTAAAAGGCCTCCGAGAAATTTGGGATTATGTTAAATGGCCAAACCTAAGAATAATTGGTATTCCTGAGGAAGAATAGAAATCTAAGTTTGGAAAATTTGAGGGAATAATTGAGAAAAATTTCCCTGGCTTTGCCCAGAGATCTAAACATCCAAATACAAGAAGCTCAAAAACAAACAAACAAAAAACAAAACCTGGGAAATTCTTTGCAAAATGATCGTCACCTAGGCCTATACTCATCAGATTATCTAAAGACAAAAGAATCTTAAGAGCTGCGAGGCAAAAGCATCAGGTAACCTATACAGGAAAACCTATCAGATTAACAGCAGATTTCTCAGCAGAAACCTTACAAGCCAGAAGGGATTGATATCCTATCTTTAGCCTTTTCAAACAAAATAATTATCAGCCAAGGATTTTGTATCCCACAAAATTAAGCTTCATAAATGAAGGAGAGAGAAAATTTTTCAGACAAATGCTGAAGAGAATACACCACTACCAAGCCAGCACTACAAGAAATGCTAAAAGGAGTTCTAGATCTTCTAACAAAACCTTGAAATACACCAAAATAGAATCTCCTTATAGCATAAATTTCTAAGGGACTATAAAACATTAACACAATGAAAGAAAAGGTATTCAAGCAACAACTATTCAGGAAAATATATTCAATATTCAAATGTATTAATTTATTTCATTCTTCTTTCTTACATGATACCTTCCTAGTCTTTTGTTTTGTTTTGTTTTCTCTTTTTTTTTGTTTTGAGACGGAGTTTCACTTACGTTGCGCCCAGGCTGGAGTGCAATGGCAGGATCTCGGCTCACTGCAACCTCCGCTTCCCAGGTTCAAGCAATTCTTCATCCTCAGCTTCTGAGTAGCTGGGATTACAGGCTCCTGCCACCATGTCCAGCTAATTTTTGTATTTTTAGTAGAGACAGGGTTTCACCATGTAGGCCAGGCTGGTCTTTAACTCCTGACCTCAGGTGATTCACCCCGCTGGGCCTCCCAAAGTGTTGAGATTACAGGCGTGAGCCACCACGCCCTGCTTGAAGTAAATATCTTGTCTCTAAAAGGCAAATGAAGACAAATGGGTGGGGCCTATTTCCAACATTTAGCATGCTCTCTGATTCACTATCAAAACGGAATGTGGAGTTTGCTTTTAGTTTTGCAATGCCTCATGCACGTAGTTAATATCAAACACCCAAAGAACCGAAGAAAATTAATCCGAAATGATTACTGTTAACTAGCTTTAGTAAGTTGGTTAGACAAGATATATACAAAAACCAAAAGCTTCCCTTAGTACCAGCAATCATTATATTAACACATATTTGGAAACTACTGATTTTGATAACGGGGAAAGGCAATTCATTCCAACATTACTGCTTCGGACAACTAAGCAAGCTAAACAAAATATATTTTACAGCTCCTCTTGAAAGTCTCAAACACCTTCCTGTAAGTGAGGAAATGCCCGGCTAAAATCTAGGAGACAAGAACCAAGAAACGTAAGCTCTGTCTCAAAAGTGATTTGCACAGATGACATTTGCTAAATGCCTGACCCCAATCCAGTTCTCCTGGCCATAACTGGAACCTCACTCTCACTCCCACCTGAAATTATCAATATCCAGGCGATCATTCACCTATTATCCCGCTACTAAGCTTGACACAAATGTAGCAAAGTTTCATATCCTTTCTTCATCAAAGCAAATATAATTGTTGATACAGAGCAGAGAAGAAATATGTCCATTTTATCGGACTGTTAAAGGTCTAGAAAAGCTTTGAAGGCAAACATCTGGAAAACGATTCCTATTTTGACCCAGTTCTGCCAGTATTTATTTCTTCCACTGGCCCTAGGGGATTTAACTCACAAAGATGATGATAGGCTGTTTACCATGCAATGACAAGCACTAAATACACCAGTTGGCATGGAATCAGAGACTACTATATATCTCATTATATTTCATTGCCTTATTCCGTAAAAATAAAATTTCATTAAAAAAAGTAAATAGAAGTAAAAGGACAAGAGCTAAAACAAGAACTTATATTTCTGAAATGCCCACTTACACCACATCAATGTACTTAGGAATTTTCTGTGAACCTTCTCATACATTCTCACAACAAACACATGATGATGAATCCACTACACACTCATTGACATGGATTTGTCATGAAGATTCGTGAGAACACGTGTGAAAATTCACTTGGATCCTCAGATATAACAATGCAGCAGATATTATGTTTCATGTAACATAAAGGGCATATCTAAAGAAGAAAAATGACCCATGAAATTTCCTATTTACAACCTACTTAACCATCTATGAGATAAGTTTGTCAGGAATTCTATTACCTATAATTCACCATCACTATCAACTATCTTTCTTTACAACAAATTGTCCCAAAATCTTTATAATTCTGATGAATGAGACAGCAATCCAGAAACAGCTGGCAGCAGGTACTTTCAGATTTATGATGGGAAGGCAGAGTTCTCCTAAGTGACTCGCTTGGAACTTACTGACTGTGATGATGTGGAATGAGAATTTCTTTAATACAGCAATGCATTAAAAATGGAGATATCACTGTCTATCTAGAGTCATTAAAATATTAAAACCATTAGATTTGTAAGGGTGGGAGAGAACAAAGAGACACTACACTAAGTACTTACTTCACAAACCATCAGCATTAACTATCAATAAATAACAGAAAAACAAGAATCTTAGCAAAAAGAAAGACGAATTTGTAGAAGTGCCCAACTGTATACTCAGATCTCCGAAACATACAAACGTTTCCAAGAGGAGACTTCAGGATGGCTAACAACTTAAAGCCCTTACTAGATGAATTAGGTGGAGCAATGCTTTACTGAAAACTATTTAAAAATCCTATAGGTGTAAACATCTCACTAGAATGGTCTCAAAAATAATGAGCCATATCAGAGGTAAGATGGTAATGAATAGACAATATGTAAAAATTATGAGCTTTTTGTACATAGGCCTCTACATGTCTAAGGATTTCCAGGCTCTTACCATTTGGTAATCGGAGATTACTGTTTCCAGATCAGATGAAGGAAGAGTGACCAAATTTATCTGCTGTCTAAAACAAAGAAAAACCAGATATATACAGAAAAACATGTCTTTCAGACACTGTAGAGTGATCTGTGAGAGGGGACACATTAGAACAGTCCGTCCATTCTCCTGCCGACTTCTCAGAGAGAGAATATCGACTCCAGTGCAGAGAATGGGAACCCAGGCAAAGCCTGGCAATTTTCAATATTAACAGATTAAAATGGAAAAAAAGAGATCATTTCAATTGATGAGGAGAAATATGTGACTAAATCTAACATCCATATCTAAAAATAATAACAGCAAATCAGGCGTAGAATCGAGTATATCCTCAATTGGTTGAAGGGCATCTATGAAAACGTACAGCTAACGGAAGACTTAATTGTTAACATTTTTATGCTTGACTCCTAAGATCAGGAAACCAGGTGAGGATGTCCCATTCACCATTTACATGCAACAATTATGCCAAATTAAAGTAAATGATAAGGTAAGGACATAATATTTTATAATTTGCAATCATGGATGAATAAAATCAAGTCTGTCGTCTTCAACCATTAACTTCCCCTTACCTGTGTTTGCAGTGGCGTCAATGCTTGCACTGCAAATAAATTATCTCTATGGGCATAGATATCCACAGGGTATTCTAGAAAAATATGTAAATTGAATCATAAAGCAGAATACATTACAATATGTATATGAAAAACCACCAGTGAAATCCAATGAGTGATAACTGATGATACTCTTCTTAGTACTAATATAATAGCAGTGTTACTAGGACTGATACCATTAGTTATAGTACTAGTACTGCTTGCAGTAGTACTAACAGGAAAATTTGCTTAGTGACTACATGCCTGGCAGATATGTAGTTCAGATTTTCATATGCATTTCCACATTTCATAACTACAACAAATTGTTCCCAAAGAAACGATATCCGAAAGTTTTGATTTGTCAGTGATTGAGGACATGTATATATCGTACATTTGCAAATGGAAAAAGACACACAGAAATGCACAGATAATCGCAGTAATCACAGATAATCATATAATCACAGAACAGTTTTGATTTGTCACAGCAATTGAGGACATGTGTAGAACATACATTTGCAAATGGAAAAAACCAGAAATGCAGAGATAATCACAGTAATCACAGATAATCATGTGATCATAGAACAACGTTAAGACTGCTACGCAGTGTTAACCTCACAGAAACCATCCACATTAACCTCAGAAAAACAGAAAATAAGAAGAAATTCATCTTGCTGCTACCTGTCCTCTGATCTCTGACCTAATAAAAGGTGTTTATTGAACATGCTGTCATTTTTACCAAAGTACTAGTAATACAGTCTCTACCACTATGATTACTCTACTACCAGTGTCACTACAAGGAGGTGAAGGAGAAGCAGCAGTAGCTACATAACTGATGACTTACATGGTTTGCAATGTCCATGAGGCCTGTAGAGATTATCTCTTTTGACCCCCACAACAAACATGTGCCACTGAGTATTTTACTGAATCAATGGCTCAGGTTCGTTGCAAGGATTAAGGAGACAACATTTGTAGACTCTTTGGGAACCTATAAAGAAACAAAGAAGCTACGTAATTATAATATGACTATGCAACATTGAATACCTAAAATAAATGACATACTAATTTACTATTCACAGCCTGTGTAACTATCAGCATGTATATTTTCTTTCTCATTTGTATTAGTGATAATTTCCTGGTTCTGCAGTTGGAGGATGAAAATCTTGAAGGGGCTGGTAGTAAAGCTCTACCAATCCATTGTAAGAATTCCGACTTCCCAAAATTTGCAAATCACTGATTATGATACTGAATGAGGCTATCTATACCGAATGCAATTCTACAAATATAGACAATGATTCTCAACCCAGAAATATGTAAAATGTGACAACTACAAGATAGTTTATACTGGGAAGAAAAAAAGACAGATTAAAAAGAATGACAACCTTCTCCAAACAACCAGCGATAATTGAGTGAAGACTCGTTGAAAAGTTAAATTTCTCTAAAAATATACATATATATACATATATTCACAGAGATCCATGCATACATAAGATAATGTCCCTGAAAAGCACACACACAAAAAATTGAAGGGATTATGTAACTCAGGCTTTATTCACAATAATAATAATGAGCAAGTCCTATATTGTTCATTTCTCTCAAAATTCATTGCCTGTCCATATCTAACTCTATTTTTTTTAAAGAATTTTGATAAAATTCTTCTACTGCTTATTGCCTAAAGAAGTTCAAAGATATTAATAAAAAGATACATGAAGGAAAAATGTGGAGAATCTACCACAGGAGTTCCTAAATGGTATTCTTAACAGTTATATAAGAATAATCAATACTAGGTAATTGTGGTTTACAAATTCAAAGTTTCCAAGAAAACCAAGTAGGTGGCTGATATGACACGTTAAATGAAGCAAATGGCTGTAAAACTTATGTTGAGCTGACAGTTCATACAAATTCATGATGTGAGCCAACATAGAGCTCAGGCTGTTGCTTCAGAGGGTGCAAGCCCCAAGCCTTGGTAGCTTCCATGTGGTATTAAACCCACGGGTGCACAGAAGTCAAGAATTAAGGTTTGAGAACCACTGCCTAGATTTCAGAAGATATACAGAAACACTTGTATGCAGAAGTTTGCTGTAGGGGTGGGGTTCTCATGGAGAACCTCTGCTAGGGCAGTGCAGAAGGCAAATGTGGGGTCAGAGCCCTCACACAGAGTCCCCACTGGGCACTGCCTAGTGGAGCCGTGAGAAGAGGGCCACCATCCTCCAAACCCCAGAATGGTATATCCACAGACAGCTTGCACTATGCACCTGGAAAAGCCACAGACACTAATTGCCAGCTCATGAAAGCAGCTGGGAGAAAGGCTGTACCCCGCAAAGCCACAGGAGCAGAGCTGCCCAAGACCATGGGATCCACCTTTTACATCAGCATGACCTGGATGTGAGATGTGGAATCAAAGAAGATCATTTTGGAACTTTAAGATTTGACTGCCCCGCTGGATTTCAGACTTGCATGGGGCCTGTAGCCCCTTTGTTTTGGCCAATTTATCCCATTTGGAGCGGCTGTATTTACCCAATGCCTGTACCCCCATTGTATCTAGGAAGTAACTAACTTGCTTTTGATTTTACAGGCTCATAGGCAGAAGGGACTTGCCTTGTCTCATATGAGATGTTGGACTGTGGACTTTTGAATTAATGTTGAAATGAGTTAACACTTTCGGGGACTGTTGGGAAGGCATGATTGGTTTTGAAATGTGAGGACATGAGATTTGGGAGGGGCCAGGGGCAGAATAATATGGTTTGGCTGTGTCCCCTCCCAAATCTCATCTTGAATTCCCATGTGTTGTGGGAGGGACCTGGTGGGAAGTAATTGAATCATGGGGGCAAGTCTTTCCTCTGCTGTTTTCATGATAGTGAATAAGTCTCACAAGATCTGATGGTTTCATAAGGAGGAGTTCCCCCGCACAAGTTCTCTCTCTTTGCCTGCCACCATCTACGTAAGATGTGACTTGCTCCTCTCCTTGCCTTCCACCAGGATTGTGAGGCTTCACCAGCCATGTGGAACTGTAAGTCCATTAAACCTTTTTTTCTTTGCAGTCTTGGGCATGTCTTTATCAGTAGTGTGAAAATGGACTAATACAATATTTGTATCAATATCTAGAGAGAGAAAGAGAAATACATATGCACACCTGTGAATAACAATGTATTTGTTTCAACCTGCAAAAAGTTGTGGACATGTTCCTGGTTGTTTATCTGGTTTAAGTCAGGAGAGTTAGAATTCAAGACTAGAGGTAGGGATAAGATAGCAATGTTTTTCTAGATATGTCTTGCATAATACACTTGATAAGCAAGTATTCATTTATAATTTGTAAAAAACAACAAGAATTAATAATCAAGAAAAATCTGAAATCAAACAAATGCAACACAGTATATTACCTTAAAGACACACCAATAATCCTCTCCAAAGCCTCCAGATACCCTATCTTTGAAAAGACGTTAAAGGTTGGTCCAAATACACAAATCAATAAATCTGACTCATCACATAAAAATAACTAAAAACAAAAATGACATGATTATCTCAATAGATGCAGAAAAGGCTTTTGATAATATCCAGCATCCCTTCATGTTAAAAGCTCTCAACAAACTAGGCATCGAATGAACACACCACAAAATAATAAGAACCATCTATGACAAACACATAGCCAACATCATAATGAACTGGCAAAAGCTGGAAGCACTCCTCTTAAGAACTGGAACAAGAGAAGGATGCCCACCCTAAACACTTCTACTCAATATAAGTACTGGGAATCCTAGCCAGAGCAATCAGGCAAGAGAAAGACATAAAAGGCATCCAAATAGGGCAAGAAGATGTCAAACTATTTCTGTTTCCAAACGGTATGACTGTATACCTAGAAAACCTCCATAGTCTCTGCCCAAAGGCTCCTGGATCTTTTAAACAACTTGAGCAAAGTTTTAGGATATAAAATCAATATACAAAATTAGTACAATTTCTATATATTAATAAAGTCCAAGCTGAGAGCCAAATCAAGAATGCAATCCAATTCACAATAGTCACAAAAAGAACAAAATACCTAGGAATACAGCTAACTAGGAAAGGGAAAGATCTCTACACTGAGAATTACAAAAAACTGCTGAAAGAAATCAGAGATGAAACAAGCAAATAAAAATACATTCCATGCTCATGAATAGGAACAATCAATATTGCTAAAATGTCAATATTGCATAAAAAGCAATTTATAGATTCAATGCTATTCCTATCAAACTACCAATGACATTTTTCACAGAATTAGAAGAAAACATTCTAAAATGCATATGGAACCAAAAAAAGACCCCAAATAGCCAAAGCAATCCTAAGCAAAACAACAAAGTTGGAAGCATCGCACTACCCCGCTTCAAACTACACTACAAGGCTATGGTAACAAAAACAGGATGATACTGGTACAAAAACAGACACACAGAACAACAGAACAGGATAGAGAACTCATAAATAAAGCCACACACCTACAACCATCTGATCTTCAACAAAGCTTACAATAACAAGCAATGAGGAAAGGACAAAGTATAAACTACTGAAAATATTTTTTAATCACAAAAATTGAGAGTAAAAAGGGAGACTTATCTTGTAAAACGGCATCATAAACTACAATAAAGAATTGAGTGGAGAGTAACGGTTAAGGGCTCCAGAGTTTAGAGTTCAAGAAAAAAATGGTTGTTTCAGATGATAATGGGCAAGCTATATATTTGGAAGAAAAAAGTAAAATCAAAGTTATCATTCTGCTCTACATAAACAATTATATCCCACATGAAGGAAAAACTTGAATTATAAAAAAAGATTTCTATATAAACAACCCAAGCATATCTAATATATATTCACTAGTATCTATTTCATTGAGTGTAGAAAATCATGCAGAAGCAGAGGCTGCCAGGCCATCAATACTGAGTATGCAGTGTTGAGGGTATAGATGGAGTAAAGTGGGAAAGACAACTTTTACTCCATTTAGTTTTGCCTATCTTTTATTCAGGATAAACAAGTACTACCTATTTTCAAATCATGAGAAAGAAAATATGTTAATGCAAGTTAACTTGGAACACTCACTAAGCCTATTTTACGCACCATGAAGGAAGGAAGGAAGTAAACGGGGAAGGGAAGAGGAGGAGAAAGAAAAGGAGAGGGAAGAGCAAAGAAAAGTAAAAGTGGAAAGAAAACGGGGAAAGAAAAGAGGGAAAGTGAGAGGAGGGGAGGGGAAGGGTAGAGAAAGATGGGAAGGGAGAAGAGAGAAAAGAGAAAGGGAAGGGAGGGGAGAGGAGAGTATTGGAGAGAAGGAGAGGTGAGAGAGGAGAAGACAAAAAAGAAGAGGAGAGGACAGAGGAGGAGAACAAAAGCGAAGAGGGGAGAGAGATGCTAAGAGAGAATAGAAGGAGCAGGAGCAGAGGAGAGGAAAAGGGGGAGAAAATGAGAAAGAAAGGGAAAGGAGAAGACAAGAAGGAAAGGGAGGGGGAAAAGAAAAGAAGGGGAGAGGATACAGGAGAAGAGAGGAGGCTCCACTGGCATGCACCTAACACAGAGGTAGCGTTGTCAATACAAAATGTTCAACAGCATCCATCAAGCTTCTTAATATTACTGAAAGTTGGGGAGAAAAATAAGAAATATTAACTTGCATCTATATTGTCTAATATGAGCAATGACAAACTAAAATATATAAATAGGAAAAATACTACTCAAAAAATTTTTGTCATTAAGAGAAGAGAAGGAAAGAGACAGGAGAAGAGGAGAGAGGAGAAAAAGAAGAAAAAGAAACCTTTAGAAAGAGGAGGTGGGGGCCGGGCGCGGTGGCTCACGCCTGCAATCCCAGCACGTTGGGAGGCCGAGGCGGGCAGATCACAAGGTCAGGAGACCGAGACCATCCTGGCTAACATGGTGAAACCCTGTCTCTACTAAAAATACAAAAAAATTAGCCGGGCGTGGTGGTGGGCGTCTGTAGTCCCAGCTACTTGGTAGGCTGAGGCAGGAGAATGGCATGAACCCGGGAGGCGGAGCTTGCAGTGAGCCGAGATAGCGCCACTGCAATCCAGCCTGGGCGACAGAGCGAGATTGTGCCTCAAAGAAAAAAAAAAAAAAAAAAAAAAAGGAAGAAAGAAAGCAGAGATGGGAGAAATGGGAGGGGAAGGGTTGGGAAATAATAGTAATATTCAGAAGCTTCTATCAAATGTTTGCTACTGTATCAGATATTGCAGTGAGTGCCTTTACATTGTGAGGATAACGTGAGACAACAAATATGCAGACAACAAATATGCAAACACTTTACAAACAGGGAGCTGGCATAAAAAGATAAGGGAGGATTATAGCCTTGTTTCTAGATCTAACTAAAAGCTTTAAATATATATACATACATATATATATATATTTTTTATTTATTTTATTTTTTATTTTTGAGACAGAGTCTCTGTCGCCCAGGCTGGAGTGCAGTGGTGCTATCTCGGCTCACTGCAAACTCCGCCTCCCGGGTTCACGCCATTCTCCTGCCTCAGCCTCCCAGGTAGCTGGGACTACAGGCACCCGCCTCCACGCCTGGCTAATTTTTTGTACTTTTAGTAGAGACGGGGTTTCACCGTGTTAGCCAGAATGGTCTCCGTCTCCTGACCTTGTGATCCGCCCGCCTCGGCCTCCGAAAGTGCTGGGATTACAGGTATGAGCCACGGCACCCAGCCTTAAATGTACATTTTCTTACTCAGGGCCCAGCTACCTACCAGAACATAAGTACCAGGGATAAACCCCTTAGAGGCTCAACTTCACTCCCAGTGTTCAATCACAATTATTTTTAACCAAGAGATATTGTCACTAATGCCTCTGGATTCACGTTGCTGCCTTGCAACCATAGGGTGCCCAAAGGAAGGACTCTCCCAGTGGCAACCACGTGACATTGTGATCTCAACAACGAAGGTCAACAACAAAGTCTAAAGAAAGGGTTGCGTAGTGCGACCGAGAGACCCAGCTCCAAACAAGACTTTGTTCTGACTTGCTCTATGCCTGTCCAAGTTTGTGAAGATACGGTTATATGATTGAAAAATTGCAATGCATCCCATGTGAAGGGTAAAATTGTCTTCCTGAAATCTCAAGAACATCAAGTGAAAATCTCTGAGAACTCAGAAGATCGTTCAGCAAATCAAACAGAAAAAAGGCAAATATGAGCACTCTGTGAGCAATGCGAATTTAAAAATACCCCTTCACAACAGAAAGAAGGTAGACAATTTAGCAATAAGCCAATGCAGATTTGTCCAGAACATGAATGAAGAAAATATTGAAAGTGTCAGGAATTTTTAAAACCAGAGAATGAACAATGCACACGGGCCCTTCTAGTGCCTGGCATGAATCCACTGCATCAGGTAGCGATTGCTCTCAAATTAAACGCTGGATTTGGAATCATTATATTTAAAACAACTACTGAACCAAACAATATTAAAGCACAGGTACAACAATAAATTAGTGAGAAAATGTATGAAATTACCCACCGCAAACCGTGGTGTAAAATGGCGGTATTGCAAAGGTTATCGGGGAGACTTATTGACACAGACCGAGGGATGAGAACCAACAACTCATATTACACTCGGCAAACAGGATATTTGTGGGCCAGTCTTGGCAGAATATTAATCCTTGCATCTCACCAAAATTCTCCAAAAAATCCACTTTTCTGAAAAAACAATAAAAAAAAATAGTCTGCACAGAATCAGGATTTAGACTTTAAAATATGAAGCATAAGAACCTCTCCCTGGAGGTACATCCAATGGGACCTCCTCAGCAATGAGAGCAAGTTGTAGAGCAAAATCAGAGCATGCACCACATATGGACTAAGGAAGAAGTCCAGCCCTGCCCACCTGAGATCCTAGCTGCCTCAGGTCAGGAGTGAGGGAGGCTGCCTAAGGCCAGATGGGCCTTAAAGCTGGTTTTGTAGGGGGTAGCCTTGGATGATTGACCCAGAGAACACCACTCGATTCTGGCTTGCACATCTTGGCAGCAAGTGATACATTCGAAAGCAAAATGCCAATAGAAATACCGAGCAAAGTAACTAACTCGTGTGTGTTTCTACTGAGTCCCAGAATGTCTCTAACTTTCAAATGCTCTTGTCTCTAAAAATCAGACAATACCTGCTCTCTGAGTAACAATTTACCGAGAATTGTGTAGAACCCTTATAAATATACCTGTAAAACATTGCTGAGGGATATAACCAAACCTCGCATCAAAGGATTTATCTACATATACGTATGGCAAGATCTTATACTGTAAAATAATGGTTTTTATCTCACCGGCAGTTTTCGAAAACTGCATTAAAAATCCCAGAGCCCTGACACTTTGGGGCACTGCTGGCCAAGAGAGATTTCTGTAATGACAGGAATGTTTTATATGCATGCTACTCATATTGCAGCCACTAGCCACTTTTGCCTATTGTGCGCTTGAGATGGGAAGTAAGATTGTATTTAATTTAAAATAAACTATAAATAGTCATGTGTCTAGAATTGGTGGGTTCTTGGTCTCACTGACTTCAAGAATGAAGCCGCGTACCTTCGAGGCGAGTGTTACACTTCTTAAAGGCGGCGAGTCCGGAGTTTGTTCCTTCTGATGTTCGGATGTGTTCGGAGTATCTTCCTTCTGGTGGGTTCGTGGTATCACTAGCTCAGGAGTGAAGCTGCAGACCTTCGCTGTGAGTGTTACAGCTCTTAAGACTGCTCCTCTGGAATTGCCTCTGGAGTTGCTCGTTCCTCCTGGTGGGTTTGTGGTCTGGCTGGCTTCAGGAGCAAAGCTGCAGACTTTCGCAGTGAGTGTTACAGCTCATAAAGGCAGTGTGGACCCAAAGAGTGAGCAGTAGCAAGATTTACTGCAAAGAGCAAAAGAAAAAAACCTCCCACAGTATAGAAGTGGACGCTACCGAGTTGCCACTGCTGGCTCCAGCAGCCTGTTTTTATTCTCTTATCTGGCCCCACCCACATCCTGCTGATTGGTCCATTTTACAGAGAGCCGATTGGTCTGTTTTACAGAGAACTGATTGGTCCATTTTGACAGGGTGCTGATTGGTACATTTACAATCTCTGAGCTAGACACAAAAATTCTCCATGTCCCCACTAGATTAGCTAGATACAGAGTGTCCATTGGTGCATTCACAAACCCTGAGCTAGACACAGAGTGCTGGTTGGTGCATTTACAAACCTTGAGCTAGATACAGAGTGCCAATTGGTGCATTCACAATCCCTTGGCTAGACATAAAGGTTCTCCAAGTCCCCACTAGACTCAGGAGCCCAGCTGGCTTCACCCAGTGGATCCGCACCGGGCCACAGGTGGAGCTGCCTGTCAGTTCTGCGCCGTTCGCCCGCACTCCTCGGCCCTTGGGTGGTTGATGGGACTGGGCGCCATGGAGCAGGGGGCAGCGCTCGTCGGGGAGGCTCAAACTGCGCAGGAGCCCAAGGTAGGGTGGGGTGGCGGGCGGGGGGGCACTCAGGCATGGCAGGGTGCAGGTCCCAAGCCCTGCCCCGTTGGGAGGCAGCTAAGGCCTGGCGAGAAATCGAGCACAGCAGCTGCTGGCCCAGGTGCTAAGCCCCTCACTGCCCGGGGCCTGCGGGCCCGCCGGCCGCTGCGAGTGCAGAACCCGCCGAGCCCACGCCCACCCGGAACACGCACTGGCTCGCAAGCTCCGCACGCATCCCGGGTTCCCGTCGGCGCCTCTCCCTCCACACCTCCCCGCAAGCTGAGGGAGCCAGCTCGGGCCTTGGCCAGCCTAGAAAGTGGCTCCCACAGTGCAGCTGCAGGCTGAAGGGCTCCTCAAGTGTGGCCTGAGTGGGTGCCAAGGCCAAGGAGGCGCCTAGAGGGAGCGAGGGCTGCAAGGGCTGCCAGCATGCTGTCACCTCTCAGTCACACCTGGTAAGTTCAACTTTAGGCAATCCATTCATGAAATAAAATTAAAGACTAATGACGTATTTCTCATACTAGATACTAAAATGGAAAAACTACCAAATTAAAACTGTAAGGTCTTTTAGCTCAAGAATGAACAGAGTTGAAACAAGTATTATACTAAGGTCAAATGCTTTTGGGAAAATTAGATGTTTGTGAAAAAATTAAACTATTAAATCAGCACTTCACAATTTACACTCAATAAATTTTATATGAGTTAAGAGGTTGAATTTTAAAATGTACAAGATAAATCTATTGATCTGGAAAGATTTCCATTTTAAGGGAAAAAAATAGAAAGTTTAAAATGCATAGCATGCTGGCTGTTTTAAGGAAACATTTGTTAAAGGTTACCCATGTTTTGGTATAAACAGAGGGGCCTCTCAGCCTGAGTTGACTGTTGGGGTATGCAGCATATTTGGAGGAGTTGGTGGGGGTGTGGGGTGGTTAGGCAGTGTGGGTGTGAATATGGACATATTTAAGTGGCTTTGTATCTATTTATCTGATGAGTTTTAGTGTGGTCTCGGGACTTCCAATAATGGATGTCTTAAGAGTATGTTGGAGGGGAGTAGGGACTCCCTAAATCCTCAGCCTTCCTTGAAATACAGTAATGCCCCATTTAACAACAGGGATACATTCTGAGAGTTCTGTCCTTGGGCGATTTTATCATTATGCAAACATCAGAGAGGATACTTGCAGGATAGATGGTACAACCTGCTACATTCCTAGGCTGTATGGTATAGCCTATTACTCCTTGGCTATAGCATGTTACTGTACTGAATACTGTAGGCAACTGTAATACAATGAGAAATATTTGTGTATCTAAACATATATAAACACAGGAAAGGTAGAGTAAAAATATAGCATTATAGACTTACGGGACCACCGTGTTACATGTGGTTTGTAGTTGGCCGAAATGTCCTTATGTGGCACATAACTATCTTTGCTCTCTTCCTCCGGTAATTTGAGCATATGTAATTTCTCTAATCAAAATAATTTTATTCTAAAACTGCAGAAAAATGTGTCTTTTATTTGCTTTACTACTCTTCCCTCTCCAACTTTAATTTTTCACATATTCAAGAGGAAAATGATATTTTCTAGTGAGAACAATTGCAATTGTGAAGATTTATTGAGTATCTTGTCCAGGTCAGGCACTGCACCGTGACCACATGAGGATCTTCTCCTCAAATCTTCACAACAGGCCCGTGCAGCAGATGGAATAATTACACCACCTCCCTTATCAAGTTGTCACATAGGTCAAGATTGATTCCACTTGAAAATACTTTGATAAACTGCAAATAAACCAGCATGTTAAGGGGTTATGTTACAAAGACATGATGCTAATTCTAATTCTAATCACATCCCCTGATAACATATTGCTTTGCTATCTAAAGTACAAACATTTTCCACTATGTGACTGCAAGGGACTTCTCTAATTGCTGTGGTTTGAGCCTCTTGCAAGCACTACTGGCATTCTCTATAATCAAAAGATTTCCAAGGTATTTTGCCTTTCATATGGAGAGGGAGTTACCCAAAAAACAATGCTCCCTGACTCGTGATACACGGCCATGTGTATGCAGCGTGTATGAGGATGTGGTAGGTGCTTTTTGAAATCTTTTTTATTATTAAATGTATAATAGTCACCTGATTTTCATGATGCTATGCAAATGCATAAAGAATATTTTTATCTAACTAGAAATTGTAAATAATAAATTAAAAATTATGAAAACTACTAAGTTGAATCAAATGGGTAGAAATAAATTAGATACATAGAAACAAGTCATTAATGAAAGGAGAAAATTAAACGCACAGGAGTAAACATATCAAGAATTATTCTAAACCTATAAGGAGAAATAACAAACATTTCCTAATGCATATGGAAAGCAGACTCCAATGAAAAGATACATACTCACATTACTCAGGCAGAACATCTGATACTTGTAATGAGATTTGTTTGCAGAATTTAATGTATGTTTTATGGTAATTGCATTTTTAAAATCTTCACTGAGGTGCTTTATTTTTTCCTGAATTTGACAAAGTGATGTTAAGTTCATCCAGAAATATATCTGGGTATATATTTTGAAAAAATCATAGAAAGTAAAACTAATAAAGGATATTTACCACACCAGGCGCTAATTGGCATTTTATGGTCAGAATAATTAGCCCAGTGTGGTCCGGGCTCACACACTGACAGTCAGGTCCACCGAACCGTGTTAATGAAGGAAATGCTGGGGAGGTGTCACAGCACAGTGTCACTTTACACACCATGTAACCAGATGATACCGTAGAATAACTTAAACAATTTCATTTAGAAATTTATGAAACCACTAACACTTCGACACGTATTTCTACAAAGCAGCTCTAAGTTAGGAAAGAATGTTTCTCTTCAGTGTTCAAAGTACAAAAGCATTTAAGCAAGAGTTGCAGCCAAGCCCTACGAGATGGAGATCTGTGTGCAGTTATCTCTGCCCCCCTGGAGGATGGCACAGCCCTAGGTGATTGATTATGCAAGGGCTTCCTCATCTCATCTTCCCAGCAAGCCTTTGATGCTGATGTAATTATTACAACTAATTCACTGAGGTACAGCACAGATCAACTGAGGAAACCAGGAAACCGTAATGTCATTACACAAGGTTAAGGATGGTTATCATTTTAATGTCATGCTGATGATAACTAGACTTCCCATTTGGAATCTCCAGAACTATGAGGATGGGGGCTGTGAGTCAACCTGCTAACTAGCTGGGTTTAACCCTTGTGGTTATATTGCCAAGCAGTCTACCAAAACTATCCCAAGAGTGTGGCTTCCATGTGGCTGCCAGCACAAACCTGGGCAGCAAAGTCATATCTAACCACTTACCTGAACCGTGTACAGATGCCATCACAGAGTTAAACAATCAAGTCACTGTCCAGGAAGGAAAGGTCCCCAAAGCAAGAAGCCTCCTTGTTGTAAATGGCGATGTCTAGCACTTAAAGAAGATGATGTCCCCGTCCGGGAGGTGGGGGGCGCCTCTGCCCGGCTGCCCCGTCTGGGAAGTGAGGAGCCCCTCTGCCCGGCCGCCACCCCGTCTGGGAGGTGTACCCAACAGCTCATTGAGAACGGGCCATGATGACGATGGCGGTTTTGTCGAATAGAAAAGGGGGAAATGTGGGGAAAAGAAAGAGAGATCAGATTGTTACTGTGTCTGTGTAGAAAGAAGTAGACATAGGAGACTCCATTTTGTTCTGTACTAAGAAAAATTCTTCTGCCTTGGGATGCTGTTAATCTATAGCCTTACCCCCAACCCCGTGCTCTCTGAAACATGTGCTGTGTCCACTAAGGGTTAAATGGATTAAGGGCGGTGCAAGATGTGCTTTGTTAAACAGATGCTTGAAGGCAGCATGCTCCTTAAGAGTCATCACCACTCCCTAATCTCAAGTACCCAGGGACACAAACACTGGGGAAGGCGGCAGGGCCCTCTGCCTAGGAAAACCAGAGACCTTTGTTCACATGTTTATCTGCTGACCTTCCCTCCACTATTGTCCTATGACCCTGCCAAATCCCCCTTTCCGAGAAACACCCAAGAATGATCAATAAATACTAAAAAAAATAAAAAAAAAAAAAGAAGATGACGTGCTTTTAAAGTTGCACTGTATCAAATATACAGACGCTCTTGTAAGGCAGGTGTGGTGGTATCACGATTATCCCCATTTTACAGACGAAGAAATGGGGGTTCAGAGGTAAGACAATCAGTTTAAATCTAGATCACCTTGATTGATTCCAGGGCCTTACAACTTACCCATACGCTGCACTGATTTCCCACTGGAGCCGAGCAGTAGGGAAGCACAGGGGCACACAGCTTGACGACTGTATATTCTCAATTGGGAGGTCAAGCAGGAGCCAAGACCTTATGAAATTGATGGGTAATTGCTCACGCTTGGAGCAGCCACTGAGGCTCCTCCTGCCATGCCATTCTCTTCAATCAGCTGAGAACAGATGAAATCACAAGTGAGTCATGAGAGACAGAAGCAAAACATTTTCAAATAACACTGACCTGAGCAAAGCCTCTGTAAACTTCTCTTCCAAAGTCACCTTCCTGAAGTATACTAGGGAGAAAAGAAATGGGTTAGGAGATTGTCAAGCCAAACCTCACCAGGATTTCCTCTAGCAAATTGCCTTTCCTTCAGATCAGCTAAGTCTTCACCGTCACATTGGCTCTCCATACTCTGTAGGTTGGAAGTGCACTCTACACAGCGTCTGCTGTCATCAAGTATTGTTCTATTTAATTCAAGTAGAACCGTGTGTGCAGTCCAGGACACAGGGGATAAAAGAGAGAGGCTTTCAGGGAACATGTCGATCATCATATTTAAGAAGAAATTACATTGCGGCATATGGAATTTAAATATCAACAAAACAGAGGGGAATCTCAAGGCTTGCTGGAAGTGGTGAGGAAACCATGAATTTGAAATGATGGAGTCTGTTCATCTTACAACAACACATAATGAGCACCAACTATATGCTAAGAATTTTGGCCAGGATCTTCTGTATCTATTATCTCGCATAATTCTATTCATCATCTTGAGAAGCTAGTACCCAGGGCCACACCTTTTAGATGAAGTATCACAGAGATTATTAAATGGCCCAATGTGACTTACCAAAGGAGTGAGGTGGCTGGAATTCAAATTAATTGGGTCTGGCTCCAGAATCTGAAATCGTTCCTTTGCACATTAGTTGTTTGGGTGACATGTTTATCTGATTTGTGAAAAGAAATCAATTCTGATTTTATGAATGCCACTTCCTCTCCTTTCATATGTTTTGGCTATAGTGGCATGTTGTTTATAAGTGGAGGACTGACTTTACTTTCAGGCATAAGCATTAAGCTTTCAAAAGTGAGTTTAATCCCATACGTCTCTAAGCAGTCTTTAAACAGACTTCTCAAGTTAAATAAAGTATGACAGATGGCAACATACTGTGAGCAGAATATAATAATGATGTAAATAAAAAAATACAAAAAATGGCATTTGTTTCACAAAATGAAAACCCATTATGAAGGTTACTCTTTTGAATTTTTGGATTCACATAAAAAAAGAGATAGAATCCAAAATTATCTCAACGGCTAAAATGACAGAGTAGTAAATTTAGCAAGGTGAAAATTAATGTAGCTGAATGTGAACCCAAGATCTAGACTAAAATGAAATAAAACAAGCACAAGCACTGCCTATGTTTAGGATTAAAGAGATTTCACTAACCAATAGTTTTGTTTGTTTTGTTTTTTTCTAAAAAGGGGGTTTGCTGTTTTCTGCAAGCTCAGAATGAGTCAACAGTGTGATAAAGTTGCTGAATAGTGATTATGATTTTAGATTATATCAGAAGAAGGATGCTACGTAAAATGATAGTCTCTGTTCTGTGAGGAACAGGCTTTCCCTAATATTCTTAGTTCTTTTTTGTTTGTTTGTTTTAGACAGAGTCTCACTCTGTCACCAGGCTGGAGTGCAGCAGTGTGATTGTGGCTCACTGCAACCTCCACCTCCCAGATTCAAGTGATTCCCCTGCTTCAGCCTCCTGAGTAGCTGGGACTAAAGGTGTGCACCACCACGCCCAGCTAATTTTTTTTTTTTTTTGTATTTTTAGTAGAGATGGGGTTTCACCATGTTGGCCAGGATGGTCTCGATCTCCTGACCTCGTGATCCACCTGCCTAGGCCTCCCAAAGTGCTGGGATTACAGGCGTGAGACACCGTGCCCACCTTTTTTTTTTTTTTTTTTTTTTTGAGTCAGAGTTTCGCTCTTGTTGTCCAGGCTGGAGTGCAATGGCATGATCTCAGCTCACTGCAACTTCCGCCTCCTGGGTTCAAGCGATTCTCCTGCCTCAGCCTCCTGAGTAGCTGGGATTACAGGCATGTGCCACCATGCCTGGCTATTTTTGTATTTTTAGTAGAGACGGGGTTTCCCCATGTTGGTCAGGCTGGTCTCGAACTCCCGACCTCAGGTGATCCGCCCACCTCGGCCTCCCAAAGTGCTGAGATTACAGGCATGAGCCACCACGCCTGGCCCTGACTTGATTCTTAATGCCACATTTTTTGGCATGCTAGCTTACATCTAGAGGTGAATGGTCAGGATGGTAAAGAGTCTAGAAGCTTTGGAAATGAAAGAACTGAGGTTGTTTAGAAGATAAATGACTTAGTAGATTAAATACTAATGTCCTCAACTATTAGAAAGGGATATCATATGGAAAAGAACTGTGTGGTTCAAAAGGGACTAACTAGGACTTTAGCTCACTTGGTAAAAGTTATAAGAAAGTAGATTTTGGTCTGATAGTCAAATAAACTCTACACCAGTTAGAACAGTCCAAGATAATCCTCATGAGATAATGACTTCTAAATCTCTAGAGGTCAGATAAACCAGGGGTCCCCAACCCCTGGGCCACGTACTAGTACTGGTCTGTGACGTGTTAGGAACTGGGCCGTATAGCAGGAGGTGAGCAGTAGGCCAGCTAAGCTTCATCTGTATTCACAGCTTCTCCCCATCACTGGCATTACCACCTGAGCTCCACCTCCTGTCAGATCAGTGGCAGCAGTAGATTCTCATAGGAGCACGAACCCTATTGTGAACTACGCATCCACGGGATCCAGGTTGCGGGCTCCCTGTGAGAATCTAACACCTGACGATCTGTCACTGTTTACATTATGAGGGATAATCCCCATTCATCTCAGAAGATAGTGCTCAGACACCTACTGGGCATGACAGATAGAAATACCGAGACTCAGAAACAGAAATTTCATGTGAAATTTTCCAAGCCTGACCTTCTACCTGAAGAAGCAATCCCATGTTGATAAGTGGTTTATCTCAGCTGTCCCCATACTTTTTGGCCTCAGGGACAGGTTTTGTGGACTTGGGTGGGACTTGCCCCAAGATGAGACTGTCTAGTTGCAGGAAAACAAGCTCAGGGATCCCACCGATTCTACATTATGGGGAGTTGTATAAATATTCCATTATATATTACAATGTAATAATAATAGAAATAAAGTGTACAATAAATGTAATGTGCTTGAATTACCCGAAAACCACCCGCTGCCCCCAACCACCCAAGTCCATGAAACGTGTCCCTGAGGCCAAAAAGTTTGGGGAGAGCTGAGATAAACCACTTATCAACATGGGATTGCTTCTTCAGATAGAAGGTCAGGCTTGGAAAATTTCACATGAAATTTCTGTTTCTGAGTCTCGGTATTTCTATCTCTCATGCCCAGTAGGTGTCTGAGCACTATCTTCTGTGATGTATGGGAGTGATCCCTCATAATGTAAAATTTGCATAACTACATGGAAAATGAAACACAAAAGAAGAGAGGGTGGCCTAAAGGGAGAACTGGAATCATTTGAACAATTCTGTCTTAAGAAGCACGTATCGTCTTGAACTAGGGATGGTAAGACAGCCAGATAATTATAAAGAATTGCACGTCCTATTTTACAAAGCACAGAAGAGTGCATTAGGTTTGGCTTTTTCTAGGCAAAAAGGAGGCACCATGAACCCATAAAGATGATGAGAAATGTAGACAATTCTACATGCCTGGAAAAAGTGGTTACGGCTGCAAAGTGGAATCAATGAGTAAGGATTGGAGCCAAGTATTTGGAAAGCTAGCAAAGGAAAGCAGAGAGGATTCCTCAGAAGCTGAAGCTGACTCTGGAAGAAAAGAGAATAGAGAAATGAATACATGTGATTTTGCAACATGAAATACTGTGAACTGGAGTTGATGAATGGTCCAGGTGCTGAGGCCCAAATTTGGAGTGACTTTTTGGCAGAGTAAACACTATGACAGATGGTGTTTGCTTGAAAAGGCATGAGAGGAAGGATAATGGCCATTTACTTCAGTATATGAGGAATAGAGAAAAGGAATCCAAAGTATCTGAGAAAAGTTCAAGGTAAATAATTATTTAATGGAAATTTACCATGTTTAGGGAAGCCACCAAAATCCATCTAATACAGTATGGACCCATGGGTGCCCACAGAAATCAGTGACACACATTGAATTCTGGGAATGGAATCTAGTTTTACTTAGGTGGCTTTCAAAACCTTTTCGAGTATGCCAGAATAACCTGTTTAAACAAAGTTTCCTGTCCCAAAAGATGGAAGCATTTTCTGGAACTGTTAAAACAACCCTTGGTACTTGTTCATGCAGTGTCAAATAAAAAGGAAGAGGAAGGAGGAGGAGGGGAGGAAATAGTCTTGAGCTGAGCCCCACTGTAAGTCAGGCAGTATGCTAGACATGTTCACACATATAAACTCATGCAATCCTCATATTAATAATATGACATAAGTATCATCATCTATACACAGAAACAGGCCCACTGTGGGAAAGTGGCTTGCCTAAGATTACACAGATAGTAAAAGAAAGAAAGCAAGGTTTTAAATCGAGGCCTCTATGAGAAACTTGTAGAATGGTTGACTGGAAATAATTCATAAACAGGAAAAATAATTATTGGTGGAAATGCAGTAGAGAGTAACGGTCACAAAAATCCATTGTCATATAAACAGAAAGCAAGCAAGTAAGTTAAAAACCACATAATAAAGAAAAGATGAAGGAAAACTGGTAGTGCATCCGAGGCTACTTCCCAGAGTCTGAGCCATCATCAGAGACTGGTCATAAATGGACAATATTAAACACAAACCGTTCTGGGAATAATACAAGTTGGCTGCCATATCACTCAGCAACTCACCTACTTTTTCCTCTCAGCTCTTAATAACGCAGCAGCAGCAGCAGCAGCAGCAACAACAAAAGAGCACAAGGTACTGACAAAGGGGAAACATCCGAAAGTGGAAGCTGGGAAAATGCCCAAGAAAGATAACAAAAAATAGCGATACATTCAAGGAGTCAGATCAGAAAAAGCCAAAGTAGGAAGTGAAATGCAGCTTTGAAAGACACAAAGGGACAGAAAAAAAATCAATAAAGAGACCCATGGGAAAAAAAATACGTTTCCCTGGAGTGGCTGGAGAAGAAAGCTGTGCAAGTTGGTACACACATGTCTGAGTATAGGCACTAGAGCTTTTAAAAAAGGTCTGGATGCTTTAGGAAGTAACTTGCCGTAATATTCTGACAAATACAGTTATTAAGTAATACAGATCCCCAATTACTTCTGCCAGGAAATAGCAGTGATGCATAAAGGGAATAAAAGCTGCTATTTGGCTAAGAGAGGCCAGAGCTGGTTTCATTGACACAGGGACCTGGAGATCACCATGTAATTCTCTTCCTTTCAGAAATGGAAACTAAGACTCAGAGAGCTTCAATTATGCCATTGCCTCCTGTGAAGGAGTGTTCAAGATAGCAGAAATGTGTGAGTAATGGGGAGAGGGAGACTTTCCTATGGAGACTGTGGCAGACTGAGATTTAAAATATCTCAATCTAAAGACTCCTGGGGCAAAGCCCTCAGACCATCAGTCTGCAGAGAGAGACATTTTTTTTTTCTTAAGGCATCACAAAAACAACAAAGAAAATAAGATAAGTGCTTCAACTGAGTTTTTCTAAGTAAGTAAAGAATGAGAAAACCTCAAAACAGCACAGAAAAAAAGTTGTAAATGCAGTTGGTCTAGTCATCAGTGTAAAAGCAGAGATAGACAAGTTCTTCTGTATGTGTTAATATCATCTTGACTGCACTGCATGTCATTATATTTTATGATTTATTTGAAGGATTGTTTTTTAACTTGCTATACTGATTTTCTGAGACCTGACCTGAACAAGGGAGTGGGAACACTGGTGAACAAAAGCAGAAAAAGATAAAGGCAAGTTAGAACTGCAAAGTAAAATGCATATAATTCCAATTTCCTATGTGCTGATCAAAAAAATTCTGATGAAATACCACTGTACTAGCTTGGGTAAGGTGTGGTCAGGGTAAATTGAACTGTGAATTACTCCTTGCAGAGGGGAAAGTGTTTGCTAAGAAGGGACGTGCTTGTGTTAAACTGCATGCCACCTGCTTCTTCTGACAAAGATCGCAAGCTACGAAACCAGCATGAAAGCTCCTGTGGTTTGTCAGTCTTTCTGGAGAACATTATAATGAAACTTTAACTTTCTGCTATCAATTTTGGCAATTAAAGTGAACATTACTGTGTGGCCTGACATTCTAGATGTTTCTGCTTTCTGATTGACTAACCACAAAGACTAGAGCAGCCCAGGAGGCAGGATCCCCTGAGTTCAAGCTAACCACCAGTGATTTCTCAATTAAGAGTACAAATTGGTCAAAATCATGCTGAGCCTGACTTAACAAGAATAGGAAGCCAAGAACTCTTCAAATGGAAGAACTGGCCAAAGCACTGAAATTTCAGACCCTTTGCCTTGGGGCCAAAGGTCATTTCCTGACAAAAGGCAATGCCTGAAAGTAGGCAGCATCAAAATTGGCATATAATGCATAGAGATGTTCATTCCTGGTCTTCACAACTGTTCAAGGCATTACAGAAAAGGGAACTTCAGTACTCCTTTGCCTTCTACAGCCTTGGTTCTGCATCACTTTACCTATTTTTAATCAACATAACTTACAACTGCTTGTGCTGAGGCTCCCTCCATATCTGTGAGGAATTGGTACCAGGATACTACATGGATATCAAAATCCAAGAATGCTCAAGTCCCTGATATAAAATGGTGTACTTGCATATAACCTAAGCTCATTTTTCTGTATACTTTATCTCTAGATTACCTCTGATACCTAATGCAATATAAATGCTGTGTAAATTGTTATTATACTGCATTATTTTATTTGTGTTTTATTATTGTATTGTTATTTTTAATTGTTTTTTCCCTTAATATTTTCAATCTGTTGTTAGTTGGATCCACGAATGTGGAACCCATGAATAAGAAGGGCCAACTCTACTCTGTCCCAGATGTCTCGTAGAGTCTTCCCAGTATTCTTCATATAGGATTCAGGTTTTGCTTCTGGCTAGACTAGTTTAGATACACGTTCCCTTACAGCTGGACCAGATCCTATGACTGGCAGTCTTGGAGGGATGCCCTCGCCGTTTTCCTCTTCCATTACCATGGTCAGCCGTCTATGCAAGTTGCCAACCAGAGGCAGGGGAAAGTAGGCAGGTAGAAGCTGGTTTTCTGCTTAACAGGCAAGGCTTCACATTACAGCTCCTACTGTCTTGAGTTTATTACTAGCAAAGATTCTGGGTAAAATCGTATAATTGGTTACCAAGTCACCAATTCATTGTCATTGCCCTGGTTTTCCTAGACCTAACTTTTTGGTCTCTGATAGCATATCACCTTCCTCTTCACAGCCCTGAAGAAAGTGCCAAATTTTTGCCCATCTGGACTCCTTATAGTGATTCTTAAGAAAAGCCTTCCAAGGAGTACTGGGGAACTGATCCCGCAATTCATGTCCTCTATCTAGACACACCATTTTCTCAGATTTTCCCTAACATTAATTACTATGGTGGCAGTGGGAGGGTCATATTTATTTTTATCTCGTTCAATGAGGAAGTTGCTTGGTTTTATAAACTTCAAGTACGAGAGTCTCCTAGACCTGGTCCCTATAAGGATCAGGGCAAATTACTTTTCATGATGACCTGTGGGACTAGCCTGTCCATCCTGTGACACCTATCAGCTGCTTCCACACTTGTTGTAAGCCTGTCAGGGAAGTGGCAATTATCAGAGTAGGCCAGAAGTTGTCAGTTTTTTAAAATTACTCCTAACGTTAAATAGCAATCAATAAGAACTGTGTCTCTTAACAAATATAGAAAAATGTTTGACCCAAGGCCAAAATAGATTTGTTGTATTTTAGGTGCCTTTACTTTGGGTGGATATACAATGAAATATCTGTGACAGTGCAGAGAGAAATAATTCACATCAATGCTACACTTGGTGAGGAAGGTGTCTTAACTCGTTGTCTGTGAGACTTAAAGCACAGTGAATGCTTAAGGAACTCAATGAGATAAACAAGGCCATCTTGAATGGCATTTTGCATACCTCTTCCAGCACTCCTGTTACCATGTGTGTACAAGGAACTGGACCACATAATAAGCATTGAAGGTAGCCTTAAGAGGAACGTGAAATTCAGTTCAGTATCCATGGGGTACGTGGTTTGTGCCAGGCTTTGTCGGTGATATGAGAAACAAAGTTGAAGCAGATATGATTTCTCTCTGCAGGAGTTCACAGTTCAGTGAAAAACATAAACAAAACAAGACCAAACCTTAAGGTACCAACATATAATGATAGTCAAGGGATACAAAATGCTACATTAGAGAATAATCAAAAAGAGCGGGGCTCTCAGAGAAAGGACCAAGCCTGCTTACGGACGTTTGAGAAGTTTCCAGTTGAGACAAACTTTTAAGATGATCTCCAGTAAGTAGGACTTTTGACAAAGATGACAGTAGGTGACGTTCCTGGCAACAAGTAAAACATTTCCACGGTTGAGAGGTTCCAAAGGGCAGGCATGGCATGTTCAAGAACTGGCTAATACTCCTCCATGGCTGGAGCATGGGGAAGAGGGATGGAAAGGTCAATGGGCTGTAAATAGCAAAGACCTTGGGTCCCGCATTACAGTTGTGACTTTATTGTGGTGGGCAATGGGAAACAACCGATATTGTTGGGCAGAAGAATGGCATGATTCGAAGGATAGCTCTGGCCACAAGAAAAGAGGATGCATTGGCATCAAATTGAGACTAGTGTCAGATACACCACTTAGGAAGTAAAGGGAACTTAAGAAATGTATAGGAATTTAATGAAGGCCAATCTCAGAAACCTGAAAGATAAACTAAGATTCAAGAGCAGCAGATATTAGCTAGGCAATCCTTGAAAAGGTTAACCTTCATTCCCTTACTTGCAAAATGTACATCATAACCCTGTCCTGCTTTCTTTATATGGATGTGGCAAGGACCCAATGAAACAATCTAAATGGAAGTTTGTAACCAACAGAAAAACACTACAAAAAGAACTAATGATCATCGTGTTAGAAGGGTTTATGCTAATTGCTCGTCAGGCCCAGTTCTGTACCCTCAGGGGCCGTTCCTCCTTCCCTTTGTCTTCTACCAAGCCTTAAATCAATGGTGACTGTGTGGAATCAATGCATTGTGAAAGCAGCTGAGAAGGTGGGTACCCTTTACTCTGTGCTTGCTCACTCCTTCATATACTCCTCTATCTTTTTCCTTCCTTTCTCATTCCAGTCCTTGCGACCTTCTGCTCATCAGCTGGACTCTTCTGCTTACTTCCTTCTGCCATTCCACATGCCGCCAGCCTTCCCTGACCGCTTACTGCCTATTCTCCCTACAACCTCAAACGACCTTCCTCTACTCTCCAAGGCCTAGACCAGGCTCCTTTTCATTCACTTGCACTTATGCCCCTGGTCTTTGGCTCTTTATCCTTTGTAAGAGCTGCCTGGAAGAGAGCCCATGTTTCTACTCCTTCTCCCAGGCATGCTCAACAACCAGACCCTCAAATGCATGAGGAACTGGTCCCTTGGAACTGGGCTGCTAAAGAATAAAACCTGTGCTGCCTGGCTTGGAGTGCCTTTGAGCATCATAAGATACAGGAGTAAACAACATAAGAGTAACATGAAGGAATAATACTTTACATATATGATCTCATTTAATCCTGGCATCTCTATGAAGCAGGTTATCCATATGCTACCTAAATGAAACCAAGAAAACTATAGGTTAAGAAAACTTATCAGGTTTCTCAAGGAAGATTTATAGTAAACAGTCCCTTCAGTTTCTGCAGCACCTCATGGTATAAGTGTGTGCTGGCCCTTGCAAGGAGTAGGGAACAAAAAGTATGGAGTAGGCTATGTTATGACACATAGGCAAGAGGGTTCTCTAAATTACAATTCACTCAAAAGTGACAATTAGGATATTTTAAAGAAAGTTTTCTCTTGTATGAGTTTAGATTTGCTTTGTCATAAATGAAAGAAAAATAGCCTAAACTGGCTTAAGCAAAAGCAGGATTCACTGGTGGTCACATAACTGCAGATTCCAGGAGAAGGGCAGGCTTAGAGTATGGCTAGATCCAGGGTTCAAATAATCTCATCAGAACCCAGTTTCTTTGTTCTGCCTTCTGCTGATTAGTTTCTATCTCTGGAGCAATATGTTAGCAAAGTGGTGGCAACAGCTGCAGATTGTCCATCTTCCTACGTTCAAAACCAATCAGAAGGAAAATAACTTCCCAGGATGCCCCAGACACAGTCTCATTGTATCTCACTGGCATTTGTTTCACTGTGTGACCAAACGTGAATAATCATTATGGCCAGGCATATAATATGGTCAAATGAGATACAGTTGATGGTTGAGTCCCAGGTCATATATTCTGCCAACTGAATTATGGAGTGAGGTGCCACTTGAGCCAAATGAACCAAGAATGGAGAAAGAATAGCGTCTTAAATGGCTGTTGCCTGATACGGTAAATGGATGCCTGGTGACCAAAAGATAAAAAGATCCTTTATATGTCTCTAATAAGTAAATATTCCACAGAGGGAATGAGTAGCTATTAAAAGCGAATAATTCATAACATCTATTGAATGCTTATTATGTACCAGGCACTATGTTAAACACTTTACATATATTATTTCCATATGCCTCACAATCACCCTCTGAGATAAGTAATAGTAATATTGAAATATTACAAATGAAAAAATAATAATAAAAAAAGTCCAGAACAGTGAAGTCACTAGTCCAAGGTCCCACAGCTAATAAGTGGAGAAACCCATAACACCTCAAGCTATTGCCAAAAACTAACACTTTCCACATTAATAAATTTGTTAGCATAATGGAGAAGTTCTAATGGAGATAGAGAGGTGTGCTCAAGGAATCAAAATGCTTACAAGGAGGTGGGGCAGTTTCATGTTAGAAAAAGACCCCCTTATAAAAGTTGGGTTCATTTGGCAAGTAACAGAAAATTTGACTAATAGTGTCTTAATCAGTGAAAATGTATTATCTCACCTCCCAGAAATCCCAAAGCAGGGAGTTCCAGGGTTGGTTCATTCAGCAGTGCTACACCAAGGAACCAGGTTTCTTCGCCACCACCTGGCACTCATCATCTAGTTTGGCCCTTCATGGCTGCAAGATGACTGCAACAGTTCCAGCCATCACATATTTATATGACTCTGGCCAAAGACAGAAAGTGAAATTTCTCCTCTAGTGTCTCCTTTTTATCGGTAAGGAAACCTTTCCAGGAGTCTCACAGCAGAAGCCCTCTGCTATGGTTTGAATATGTCCCTTCCAAAAGTAATGTGTTAAAACTTAATGGCCGGCCAGGCGCAGTGGCTCATGCCTGTAATCCCAGCACTTTGGGAGGCTGAGGCGAGCAGATCATGAAGTCAGGAGATCGAGACCATCCTGGCTAACATGGTGAAACCCTGTCTCTACCAAAAATACAAAAAATTAGCTGGGTGTGGTGGCACATGCCTGTAGTCCCAGCTACTTGGGAGGCTGAGGCAGGAGAATCGCTTGAACCTGGGAGGCAGAGATTGCTGTGAGCCGAGATCGCACCACTGCACTCCAGCCTGGGTGACAGAGTGAGACTCCGTCTCCAAAAAAAAAAAAAAAACAAACAAAAAAGCAAACAACCAACCAACCAAACAAAAAACTTAATGGTCAATGTGATAGTATTAAGATGTGGGGCCATTAGGGGGTAATTAGACCTCTAATTATGTCTTAAATTAAGGGCTCCTCCTTCATGAACAGGATTAAGGTCCTTATACGAGAGGGTTCATGCTCTTCCACTTTCTACCATGTGAGACAGGCATTCCTTCCCTCCAGTGGATACAGCAATAAGGTGCCATCTTGGGAGCAGAAGGCAGCCCTCATGGAATAACCAAACCTGCCACCACCTTGATCTTGGAATTCCCAGACTCCAGAACTGTGAGAAATACATTTCTGTTCTTTGTAAATTACCCAGTCTTAAGTATTTTATTATAGCAGCATATACAGACTAAGACAGACAGACTGGGTTACATGGTTTACTTTAAGCCAGTCTCTGCTGAACGAGAATGAATTTCATCTCTTCCGAGGAAAGGCCCATTTTCTGAGCACCAGAGCCTGGAATAAGGTACAGCATTTTAGAAATCTAGGTAAAAACTTTAGGAGGCACTTAATCTCAGGGTCATGCTCTTCCAACAACCCTTTGAGCGCCTCCTGAAATTGTGTGCACCTGTACAATCTTAAGTGTGGTCCTCACCTGCCATCCCAGCCCTGCTCAGCATACTATATCCTCCTAGCACTTGTAAAAAATTAGGAGTTATTTTAGGATAAAATAAGGAGTAGATGGCTTCTGAAATGACAATATTTAAATGTCAGCCACTCTTGACATCAGTCATGTCTCACCCATCAAGCATGCATATAAAGCCTTGGTCTCACTACTAACATGAAGCATTTAACATCTCCGGGCCTTTTTTACTGGATCATCTTCAAGGTTCCTCCTAGCTTTGAAGTCCAGGGAATCCTGTTAGTTATTTTAAACAGATGACATGTATGGCCTTATCTACTGTTAAAGAAGCTGAACAATAAGGAAACTGACATTTGAGTCACAGGAGAAAAAGTCTCATATCTGGCTCCAATCCTTCCCTATAAACTTCCCCCTCCATTATCACCTCTCCTATTCCCCCACCACCAACACACACATTCTCAATAAATCATATAGCTATTAGTAGCAGAGAACTGTAGTGGACACCATGATACACCACCCGGCTTACCCAGTTCCAGGCCTGAAGCACTCATTTCCTCAGCTGTTGAGACTGTTGGTGATTGACTCCTCTCAGCTAAGTCCATTTCCAGGGATTGTTCACAGCTGGAGAAAGATGCCTCACCCAAAATCACAACTCCTTCTCTGGGACAGCCTGTATCCAGTGATAGTGGGGGTAGTTGTGGGAGGGGTAATAAAGGTCCAGATCTTTACCTCAATTTGAGACCACCCTGAAGGGATATTTCAGCTCCACAATTCTTTGTGGGGTTGGCTGAGGACTCCACTACGAATGCACCAAGTATAACTTATTTTGCTCAATCCTGCTTCCTTCATAACCCCACAGGCGTTGATCCTGAGGCTAGTCCCCAATCAACTTCCTGCATACGATTCTCCACCTCAGTTTCCTTCTCAGAGAATCCAAACTGTGACAAAAACTATAGACTTTTTGTTGAAACTGGGGCATTTCTTTCCTTTTTTCTTCTGCTTTTCTTCATTTTTTGTAGTTACCACCTTTAAGTAAAATAACATATAGTAAACACACATAGGTGGACACATTTCTTTGTGCTCAAAGGATATCAATGTTCCCTAAATTATTTTAGTAGAATTAACTTGCTCCAAACAGTACTGCCTGAAATCAAAGCCACATGACACAGATCTGGAGTGGTTTCTCTCTTTGGGTACATGATGAATTCCTCATTTGCAACTGAATACCCTAAATTAGAGTCCTAATCCTGAGAGCCGGTATTCTACTATTTGGAAAAATGTTCCCCCTATTGAGCTCTATGTATACTGAGAAAAAGTCCTTGTCATTAAAACCATTCATTTTTCATAATGCATTTGTGCTGTAAGTTCCTACTCTCAAAACTAAGTAGCATTTAACAGTCTCCTTGACCTGAGTGTTTGTTAAGATATATTTTCTATTAATCAGTAAATCATATACTTCACTGGGCCTGAAATTAATCCAGGGGGGCATTCTGGCAGCAAGTGAGCAAGTCTCTACCCCAAGGGTCCTGTGTCTGCATTTCTAACCAGAGGAGCTCATGCTGACTGCTGAATTCTTTAGACTGGAACAAAGCAAGGATGATATTTCCACTGGCTGCCTTTATGCTGCCTGACTGAAGTGACAAGATTGCAGTAGAGTCATTAAATTTTCAGCTGTTATTCTGGTCAATCATAAGCAATCTATTCGTAACAGTAACGGGCTGTCCAAACAGTGATTCATTACCCAGTTCCTTGATCATTTTAGGTATCAGATGAAATCAGAACCTATTTTATTAATTACAATAACTAAAAACAATGAACAGGCACAGTGGCTCATGCCTGTAATCACAGCAGTTTGGGAGGCCGAGGCAGGAGGATTGCATGAGTACAGGAGTTCAGGGCCAGCCTGGGCAACAGAGTGAGACCTTCTCTCTACAAAAAATAAAATTAGCTGGTTGTGGAAACCCACCCCGCCCCCCCACCCCCCGCAATGTAGTCTCAGCTACTTGGGAGGCTGAGGTAGGAGGATTGCTTGAGCTGAGGAGTTTGAGGCCGCAAAAAGCCAAGATTGTACCACCACACTCCAGCCTGGGTGACAGAGTGAGACCCTGTCTCAAAAAAAAAAAAAAAAAAAGAGAATAAAAATAATTGATGAGGAAATTGTTTTATCTATTTTTTTCAGCATAGTATCCACTCCATAGGGAAGACCCAAATAACTTTCACCTGGATAACAGCATGGGCTGGTTAATATTAAGTCTCAGCTTAATTGAAGGATGCAAAGCATTGTTTCTGGGTGTGTCTGTGAGGGTGTTGCCAGAGGAGATTAACATTTGAGTCAGTGGACTGGGAGAGGCAGACTCATCCTCCATCTGGGTGAGCTGCCAGCGCGGCTAGAACAAAGCAGGCAGAAGGAGGTGGAATGAGCACACTTGCTAAGTCTTCTGGCCTTCATCTTTCTCTTGTGGTGCTGGATGCTTCCTGCCCTCAAACATCAGACTCCAAGTCCTTTGGCTTTTGGACTCTTGGACTTACACCAGTGGTTTGCCAGGTGCTGTTGGGCCTTCGGCCGCAGACCGAAGCCTGCACTGTTGGCTTCTCTACCTTTGAGACTTTTGGATTCGGACTGAGCCACTACTGGCTTCCTTGCTCCTCAGCTTGCAGACGGCCTATTGCGGGACTTCACCTTACGATCATGTAAGTTAATTCTCCATAATAAACTCCCTTTCATATATACGTATATACTATTAGTTCTGTCCCTCTAGAGAATCCTGACTAATACAGAGCATTACTGTCTTAAATGGTTCTTCACACTCCAGTCTCTTCAGACACTGTAATACTCATGGCTGAAAAGGGGTTCTTTATAAAGCCTAACTTAACCTAATGCAAACACTGATAACAGAAATGGAGTGATCCTGTGACAAAAGGAACAAAAATATGTGGCATCACTTCTGGTCAGGAAGCTTTATGGCAAGGAGAAATGAACAGGTGAAATGGCTAGAGATCTATTTGATTCAATAGCAAAACACTTGGTAACAGTATCAGTGCATTAACTTAATTGCAGATGGAAAGGCTACGTAGTGTTATAATGGAAGAGGGTAGAAAATTAAGTATTAGTAGCATGTGTTAGGTTCTATTGACGCTGTTTGGCAAGATATTATATGAGAAATATGACCAAAGAAGTAAGTGGTTAGTTTCTGAGAAGAAATGAAAGGACAAAAGATAATCCAGATATCAGGGGCCTTGCAGATTTGGAAAAGCCATTTGCTTGTGTAACATGAATGATACGAGACAGTGTAGAACAGGACTAAAGATTCAAATGCCCAATAAAACTCAAAGTGACTCTAGGCAAATATCAAATTAAGGGGATGGCCTTTCCATGTTTTCTTCTAAATAGTTTTGACCACAAATTGAGAAGTATGGGAGTAAAGAGGCAAAGAAATAAGGAACATTTGAGAATTATGTCTAGAAAAATTTTTTCTTCTAGTTACTGGCTCACAAAACTAACTGGATGCAAACAGATGACTAAATTTAGAGGTAACTGTGCTGTGAAAGGAACCATAAGCCTAAACTCAAGTGCCTTGGACTATTCTAGACATAAATAAATCTGGGTCCTCCAACCTCCCATGATTAGGAAGCTGACTTCAAAGGCTCTGTAGCACCTAAAGAGAGCTTGCTCTTCAACATGCATTTCAGAAGTGGCCAAAGACAATAATATGAACAAGGTACAGCTCCCCAGAGGGTAGATCCACGGGCCATGGCGATCAAACAAAGGAGTTCCTTCAGAGGGCAGAATCAGAGTTTAATCAAGGAATTTCCTTCCACCAAAGAGAGAGCACCTGCATAGCAGCTTCCCAGGGAGATTTCAAAATGATCACAACCCAGTCAGTGGCTATTCTGTGTCTCCCATTCTTCCTCTTTCTAAATGGGAATGGTATTAACTTTTACTGTGGTTAAAGACTTGCACACTTCAGTAGCTTATAAGAATAAGTGTTTATTTCTCATAGTTTTGTGAGTCAGCTGTGACTCAGTGGGGTTCAGTTTCAGGCTGTGGGGTGCATTTTGGTCAGCTCCACATGTCTATTTCTGGGACCCAGGGTAAAACAGCAGCAACTACCAGGAGTACGCTCTTATCAAAATGCAAGACAAGAGGCCTAGAGTGAAGGCTAAGTCATACAAACACATTTAATGCCTCTAGTCTTGTATGGCATAAGTTATATCTGCTCACATGTCATTAGCCAAAGCAAGGCACATGGCTAAAACCAAAATCAGCACGTTGGAGAAATATCTCTGTCCATAGTTAACCATTTTGAATAATAGGGGTGAAAGGGAATATTGTCAACAGGTATTACAATCTACCACCACGATACTTATTGCAGTTATTTGGTCCTCATTCAACCATTGTATATTAGGCATGTGTGAGTGTGGGTTGATAACCTGTCTTTTAACCATAGGTTGTCAGACAAAATGAGACCACATCTGGGCCAGATAAAGACAACTACATACTATCCTGAGAGTTTTAACTTTGAGCTAGAGACCGTGAGTAGATTATATTTAGGGCTGTATCCCTTAGGGAGTAGGGCAATGTCTTCTGTGAGTAAAGAGATGAAACAGTTTGAGGACTAAAAGGAAGACGCTAGCAGAGATAATGCTCCGTGTCGGAGTGAATATGATTCACCTAATCATTCAGCCATTCTTGTCACAGTGGCACATGTGAGACCTAGGTACAATTATACATTTATTTCCTAATGTAACCCTGTAGTAGCTGCCATCTTGTCAAGCAGAAACTCCAGTCTCCTGACAAGTCCCCAATTCCAAAATTATATTTTATGAATATCTTAAATGTAGTCAGGAACAATTTCCAAGTTATATGTGCTGCTTTTCTGAACATTTCTAATCAGTTATCTTTTTTTATATGTTCACTAGTCATTTATACTTTAATCTTCTAATTATTTATACTTTCCAGTTAAAACAGACTAATAGGTTATGCTACACAAACACCCCCTTTCCCCAAATCCCAGTAGTCTTTAAGAACAAATGGTGGTTTCTCACTCACACTACATGTTCACCACAAGTCAACTAGGGGCTGTGTTTCAGAGCCTCCTTATCCTCACTTCAGGGCTCCCGCTGATGGAGCTGCCACTATTTGGTAGCCACAACATTGATGATTCTCATAGCAGGTGGAATATCGAATTTGATGAGGCATGTACTGACTCATAATTCTTTTCCCTAGAAGTGATGTATGTGACTTTTGCTCACATTTAATTGGCCAAACAGGCCATGTGTTCACATCTAGTTCAAACTGGCTGGGGAGTATGATCCTCTGGAAAGAAGGGGAACTGTATCCCAGGGAGCAATAATACAGGTCTAATACAGTTGAACCATCTGGTTAACAAATACAGTTCTCTCCCCTCCCCATGTTGGACACTTGACCCCCTTCTCCAAAGGAAACAACTACTATCCAATCATTGCTTCAAGCTCAAAGTCAAATTTATGAATGCTCAGGGTGATACCTGGTAGTTTCTACATAAGAAATCAACATTCCCAATGTACAAGGTAACATAGGCATAGGATAAACTCCATTAAATTCTGTTCTTCAAAAACAGAAGAAGAGACATATAGCAGCCACCAGGCCACAGCAACAATGAAATCCCATGGGGCAGATGTTTGGAGAGGCCCCTGCCTTAGGCTTAGAGAACTTTCCTGGGAATCGTCCCTGATTGCTTTTCCTTTAAGTGGCTTCTTTGTCCATTGTTTGCCTGTGGCTCTTGTCTCCACTATCCAGGATGTTCTTCCTTTTCGATTATGCTGTAAGTCATATATAAAGCTAGTACAGTAAAACTGCCTTCCATGGAAATCTAGTAGTTTTGTGTACTGCTTCTCATCCAAGAGAGGTTGTTTTCCTAAGTATAATTTTAAGCTTCAGTCACAAACTATTTAGTCCAGGCTCATGGTCTCTTTGGCAGTACATATTTTTTTTTTTTCAAAAACTTAAGGCAGTTTCTTAGCAACTGCGTTCCAATCAACTCTATATGCTATTAACAATATCTACACCTGTTTTCTAGATCCTTCCCCCCCCCCGCCAAATAAAGTTTCAGTAACTTGAGTCCATCAGTTTGAGAGAGCCATACTTTGAATCTCTTTTTCCTGAGCCATTTTGCCCAAATGAAGAGTGTCATACACTTAATTTAACCTCTACTCCATTTTAATCTATCAATAATTTTCAATAATGCATGTAAGAATTATACCCTTAATTTGATATTTGCACTGAGATAATAGGTTAAAAGATTTTAACAATGTTATCAATAGGTAACAAGACCATATTGTTCCTCTTTTCCTTGGTAAAGGCAAGTCTGAGATCAAATCTGCTTGTATTGTTCAAAAACTTCCTCAATTTTATGTCGCACTGTTTGAAGGTTGAATTCAACTTTCAGCCCTGTAAGTACACAATTTCCAAGACTCTAATTTTTTCCACTCGTGTTTAAAAATCAGCTAATTATCTTATCAAGCTCATATCTTTTTGTAATAATCTGAGAAATTTAGATATAGAGTTGCCAATACCTGGAACTAACATTCCGTTTCTAAGCCTCTTACCCTAAAACAACATGTTCATTACGTGCATGATCCGCCTTTCAGGCTATTGTAGATCACAGTTTTATACTGAAATGTTCTCTATTACTTGCTATGTCTCACCAACTTTCTAGCTTCTGACAGCTCTCATTTCCCAGAGCACAACCTTTAAATCAATGCCAAATATTTGTAGATTTGGGTGCAACCACACCCATATTCTACTGTGGATTTCAGTATGAGTCAGGATAGGTTAGGCTAAGCCATGGTATCTGCTATGGTCTGAATGTTTGTGTTCCCCAAAAATTCATGCATTGAAACTTAATTCCCAGTCCAGTGGTGTTGGGAGGTGGGGTATCTGTGAGGTCATTAGGTCATGAGGGCAGAAGCTCTCATGAACAGGATTAGTGCCCTTATAAAAGAGGCCCAAGAGAGCCTGTTTGTTCTTTCTGCCATGTGAGGACACATAAAGGTGCTGTCTATGAGGAACAGAGCCCTGACCAGACACCAAATCTGTGTTTTGATCTTGGATTTCTCAGCCTCCAGATTATTGAGCAATAAATTTCTGCTGTTTATAAATTACCCAATCTATAGTATTTTTGTTACAGCAGCCCAAATGGACTTAGACAGTATCAACAACACCCACACTTCAGTGGTTTAAAACAAAAGTTTAATTCTCACATTGTGTTTTAATCCTGGGTTGGTTGGGAGCAGATACTATTCAGAATATCACTGGTTGCTGCAGAATAAGGTAAACAGAACACAACAAATCAAAACATAAATCTCAAAGTGTCTGCTTGTGACATACTTCATTGACCCAACCAAATCATATGGCCATGTCTGAGCTCACCAGGGTGGTAAAGCGTTTTTCTCTTACAGGGAAGAAAAACAGATGTGGTGAAAATTCTACTATAATATCATTTGCCTGCTTTTTCCTGTTGTATTGTCATTTTATAACTAATTTATTGGGGCAATATGCAGATTAGCAATGTTAACCCTGTGTTTCCTGTGTTTCATGCCTTCTCCAACCTTGAAGTTGTCTTTTAATTTTGCTTACAATAAATTATGGTATTTTTTTATGCAGAAATTTAGATTTGGATGTAAGTAAATATATCAGATTACTCTTTCTTTTTCCCTTCCTTCTTCCCTTCGTGTCTTCTGGGCCTCAGATGTTTCTGGGGAATACCGTAGCAACCTCAAATATCATACAGTTGGTCTGTTATAGATTCTTCTCTGTTATTGCATACTTTACAAAATGATTTGCTCTTCAAACCAATTGCAATTATTTTTGTGTTTTTAGATGGTGTCATACCAGAGCTTTCCTTCTCACCCCTAAATATGTACTTGATAGGCAACTGTATCAATAGTATTTATTGGGGAAAACATCTCATAGCCGGCCTAATAGGTAGATAGATGGCAGAAAGGTAGGTGTCCCACTAGTCCAACTGTTTCTCAAGAAGCCTGTATTACTAGTATTACTACTGCAGCATCTACTCTATTGATTTCAAGTGTGGGAGTGAGAAGAAATATCTGCTTCCTTATGGAACCCCTTTCCTGTGGCTACTTTGAGTTTTCCCTTGCTCCAGTTCATTAATCAATATGACACCTTCCGTTTTTCTATATTTTATAAATTACTTAAAATATATGATCTCCTAAAAGCTGTCATTCTTATTTTCAGTGCTATTCTGGACTATTTAAAAATAGTGAATTATAAATTTTATATCTGGCATTTTAATGTAATTTTAGAGAAAGGAAAGGTAAAAATGTATATGCAATATACTATATTAAACCCATCATCAACTTCTTCCAAAACATTTTATCTAGCATATCTGAACCGTAGATGTCAATATTCCTGGAATTACTTTTCCCATTGACTTCTCTTAGGCCTATCCCTTCGGCTCACCAAACATGCCTAGACATGCTTAAATGCCAGAAAAGAACCATGCAAGGTTATTATTCAAATGAGTCTGCTACTCTATCAAAATTAGAACTTCAATCTATCTCTGCAATTAAACCAGACATAGTATCTGAAACCTCAGTGTAATAATGGAAGAAAGGGTGCTTAGTTTGGGTATCCTTCAGAAGCAGAGGTGGAGGTAAGGGTTGGCATGGAGATAGAGATCCCAAGGGACTAGAGTGGGGGACTGGGAAGAGTTAAACTCGGAAAGCTGATAAAACAAATCAGGGCTTTGTTAATAGCTAATCATAGCTGCGGGAAACCAAGACTCAATTCTGTGGAAGATCTTAGAAGCCATGAACAATGTGTCTCAGAATTGTGTCCCCAAAGGACAACAGAGGTGAGTATATTCACTGGATTCCTTCCTCCATTGCTCAAAAGTTGCACCTACTGGGTGTTAGTTAAGTCACTCACATCTCCCGCTTTGCAATTAAGGTTGCCAGATTTGTAGAATACAAATAGAAGACACTCAATTAAATTTGAATTTCAGATAAACCACAAATTTATTTAGTATAAATTTGTCTCATACTATATTCGGAAAATACATATACTAAAAAAATTGTTTCTTATCTGAAATACAAATCTAACTGGGTACCCTATATTTATCTAGTAATCCTATTTGCAATATAACTGAATAGCTAAGCAGGTTCCTGAAGCAGTGGCAAGTCCCTTGGCAGAAAGCAGAGGTATATGCTATGGCTAAAGTAAGTTGTTATGAGGCCTTCAGCTGGTTGCCAAAGCAGCAACTAGCACTGAAAAAATGGGCCAAGTGTAAGGTGTCTATGGATTTAAAGGTTCCCAAAATAGAAGCACCCTAAAGATTTAGCAACTGAAATTATTAAATTCAATGGGATGGGAAAAATCCAAGCTCATACTAGGTCTAGCACTATACTGAGGGTTGGGAGAAGGTGGAAGATGGAGACAACAGGTTTTCATTGGTGATGGTCTAGTTGGGAAAACAGTGCGGAGAATGGGTTGGAGAGGGATAACTATACCGTGAGCCACTTGAGACCAGAGACCAGGCCTGATTTGTCTTTGTATTCCCTAATATCTAGAATATATCTGGCAGAGAGAAGGCCAGTAAATGTTTGTAAAATAAGCATATAAAAAATGAAGGGATATATGAAAAAGAATAAAAAGGAAAGAAATAAGAATGGATGTTGAAGGCCTGGAGGAAAATTTGATTCTTAATTCAAAGAGATCCTTATGTGAAAAGAAGAGAGTTCTGAAAGTGAGAAAACAGGTTGCCATTTACCCCCATATTTCAAATACAGCACTAAATAAGGCCCTTTAAGTGGAGTTTTTACAGTATGCATATATGTAATATAGCCCATAACCAAGAGGTTCTGCAGGGTAATCACTGATAACCATAATCAGAAAATGTTAACTCTTGTCTCCAATAATTTCCTAAATAATTATATGTAATTTTAAACTGCTTTTACAATTATGAGTCTTGGGTTACTCAGCTATACAAGGATAATGTTGATCCCTCTTATAAATTCATTCTGGATTAAAAAGTAAATATTTACAAAGTGCTAACAAATTTCAAGAATAGTGTGACCACTCTGAGCCTGACCATCATTCTAACAAATGTTCACAAAAGAAAGTTTAGAGGTGTGATAGGCAGAATGTATCCTTCCCCACAAAAGATGTCCACATCATTATCCCTAAACACTAGAAGTGTTTTGTTACCTGGTGTTATGAGTTGACTCATGTTCCCCAAAAAGATATTTTGAAGCCCTTACTGCCAGTACCTCAGAAATGTGACCTTTTTGGGAAATTGGATCTTTACAGAGGTAATTAAGTAAAAACAAGGTGACCCCTAATCCAAGATGACTGGTACCCTTAAAAAAAGTGAAACTTGGACACAGACACAGACACAAGGGGAGGAGATGGACATATGACCAGAGTGATGCAAGTAAACGACAAAGAATGCCAAGGATTGCCAGCAAACACCAGAACCTAGAAAAGGCAAGGAAGGACTCCATCCTAGAGCTATCAGAGAGGACATGGCCCGATACCAACTTGATGTCATACTTCTGACCTCCAGAATCATGAGAGAGAATATATTTTTGTTGTTTTAAGCTGCCTAGCTTTTAGTACTTTGTTATGATTGCCCTATGAAATTAATACAGCTGGCAAAAGAGACTTATCTGATATAATTACAATCATGAAGTCTTAGGGAGATTATCTAGGGCCCAATATAATAATATGAGCCAATAAAAAGAGAACGTTCTCTGGCTTAAATCGGAAATGCACTAGCAGAAGGACTTGGGGAGATCCAAAGCATGGGAAGAACGCAACTAGTCTTGCCTTTAATAGAGGGGCCCATATAGGATGCATGTGAAGGGATACAGATAATCTCTAGGAGCAACTGGCTAACAGCCAGCTATGAAAAAGGGCCACAGTCCTACAAACACAAATAATTCATTTCAGCCAACAAACTAAATGAGCTTGGAAGCAGATTCATCCCTGGAGTCCCCAGGAAGGAATACAAGCCTGCTGACACCTTGATTTTGGCCTTATGAGATTCTAATCAGAGGACCTAATTGAGCCAAGTTGTACCCTGACTTCTCATGGAAAGACCTGTGACATCATAAATGGGTGCTATTTTTTTTATTGTGGTAAAATATACATAATATTTACCATTTAACCATTTTGTAAGAGTACAGTTCAGTGGCACTAAGTACATTTATATTGTGCAACCATCACCACCATTTATCTCCAGAACTTTCTCATCATCCCAAACTGAAACTCTGTACCCATTTGTATTAGTCTGTTCTCACACTGCTATGAAACAATACCCAAGATTGGGTGGATGTATTAGTCTGTTCTCACCCCGCTTGCTAATAAAGATATACCTAAGACTGGGTAATTTATAAAGGAACGAAGTTTAATGGACTCACAGTTCCACATGGCTGGGGAGGCCTCACAATCATGGCGAAAGGCAAAGGAGAAGCAAAGGCACATTTTACATGGTGGCAGGCAAGAGTATGTGCAGGGCATCTCCCCTTTATAAAACTATCAGATGTGAAGAGACTTATTCAATATCATGAGAATAGCACAGGAAATACCTGCCCCCATGATTCAATTACCTGTCCCTCCCACAACATGTGGGAATTATGGGAGCTACAATTCAAGATGAGATTTGTGTGGGGACACAGCCAAACCATATCACTGGGTAGTTTATAAAGGAAAGATGTTTAATTGACTCACAGTTCTGCATTGCTGGTGAGGCCTCAGGAAACTTATACAATCATGGTCGCAGGCAAAAGGGAAGCAGGCACCTTCTTCACAGGGCAGTAGGATGGAGTAAGTGCAAGCAAGGGAAATGGCAGATGCTTATAAAACCATCAAATCTCATGAGAACTCACTCACTATTGCACTATCATGAGAACAGCATGGAGGAAAAGGCCCCCATGATGCAATTATCTCCACTTGGTCCCACCCTTGGCACTTAGGGATGATGGGGATTACAATTCAAGATGAGATTTTGTGTGCTATCACAGCCAAACCATATCACTATTAAACAAAAACATTTCATTCTTCCCTCCCTTAAACCATGGTGTCTTTCTGTCTACGTATTTCACTACTCTAGATACCTCATAAAAATGGAATCCTACAGTATTTGTCCTTTAGTGTCTGGCTTATTTCACTTAGCATAATGTCTTCAAGGTTAAATGGGTGCTTCTATTAAGACACTAAAACAACCTAAATTATTGTTGCTGATTTGTTATAGTAATAGTAAAAACATTATACAGGTGTATACTTCTCAAACAACAAAAAAAAGTTGTTTTCACTTTATGTATCAAATATCTCTAAAATATGCTATTTAAAATTTTTGGGACAAAATAATCTTTATCATCTTTGCATTGTTTTACTGGATCCTCCTGTGCCTCACATTTTGTAAGCCTACATTTTATCTCAACCTTTGCCATGACAAACAGATTTGTTTGGGGTGACCATACAGCTCCTCTTTTCAGTACCCTTTTTCTATCTGTGGGATTGGCCCTAGGGCTTGTAGATTCTGTGACAGTAGGAGCATCTGTGGAAACTGGCTTGGCACTTGCATGTGCTCAAACAGAATTTCTACGGAGCTAGAGCCACATAAGGCACCAGCAACCAATGGGGCAGTGGGAGCTGGTAGGTAAATGCTCCCTTCATCCATCTTTCTAGAAGAGAACTCTGCGGTGCACTATTGTCTCCTCAGAGGGTCCACAGGGACTGAGTCCCTGTGTGACCACAGTGGTAACCAAATCAAGAAAGCGTCATTGAATTGGCTTTTCTTCTTTCCTTAACTTATCACGAGTCCTCCATTTCTATTCTCTCAGACACTTCCCAAAATAACACTTCCTGTGAGTCTTTGCCTCAGGCGCTGAATTCTGACGGAAACTCAGATTAAGAGAACTCTGAAAACAATACTTGCTCATTTTGGACAATTTAGGAAAGATAGAAAAGTGAAAGGAAAAGAAATCCCTAATCACGAACCCGGAAGCAATCTTCATTAATATTTGAGTTCAGACTCTTTATGAGCCCCTCATGGATCTGCACAATAACCCACCAATTTTTACTCCCTGATTTTGACTCTAATTTTGACTCTGTAGTGCCTGTCTTTGTGAGTAACATGAAATTCCATGCTTGATTTCTTTTCACGGCCTACAGATGAAGTATGTTCAGCACTCCTGAGCAAAAAGGATCTAAAAGGGACGTTTTTACATTTACAATTCAGGCAAATTATTTTTTATCTAACAGGTCTAGATTTCTTTGGTCATTAGGAGAGAAGTACCCACTAGTTATTACATCTGTTCCATAAATTAGTTTTAAGAACTTGGTAAGGGGTGGGCGCAGTGGCTCACGCCTGTAATCCCAGCACTTTGGGAGGCCAAGGTGGGTGGATCACCTGAGGTCAGGAGTTCAAGACCAGCCTGACCAACATGGAGTAACCCTATCTCTACTAAAAATACAAAATTAGCCGGGCATGGTGGTGCATGCCTGTAATCCCAGCTACTCGGGAAGCTGAGGCAGGAGAATTGCTTGAACCCGGGAGGCAGAGGTTGCAGTGAGCCGAGATCACGCCGTTGTACTCCAGCCTGGGCAACAAGAGGGAAACTCTGTCTCAAAACAAAACAAAACAAAACAGAAACCAAATTGGTAAGAGGATAGTAAAAGACCTTTCCTGGAGCATTGAACATAGTGTCCTAAACATGATTTTTGGTACTTTTCCTTGCTTTTGAAAATACAACTGAGACCCTACAGGGACACTTGCCAAAAACTAATTCTAAAATGCAGTTGCAACTCCCATGACTACAATGACATGAGGATCATTTGGAAGAGTACATACCTCAGATCATGTGAAATAAAACTCCCATCCCTGATGATGGCATGATCCGTTCATTAAAGAGCAAGCAAGATGAAGTCATTAAGGAAAAAAGATGGAAAACATGGGAAAAGCAAAGCATTTTTGAGGGAATAAAAGAACAAATCTTTACACATTTTGCCTTTCTGGAAATATTTCATGTTATACAAAAAGTTATTTTCAGAAAGAGATTTTCCCAGAGGTGCTAAGAAAACAATGTTAGTGAATACAAAAGTAGGCATGCTCTGGCTCATAGGCCAAGGCCTAGCACTTGCTGGTAAATGAGCACCTGCTGGAAAGTCAGTATTTCAAATCCCTAGATGCCCAGCCTCATTTTGTTGAGTGCAGGAGTTTTCTCAATTTCTGTTGAAAAGGAAGTGGGAGAAATTCAGTCCCCTTTGTGAGAAATCATGGCAGGAAAATGGAGCACCTTCCCGAGGCAAAAGGGGAGGAATGGAATTGTTGCTGGGAGACCACAGCTGCTTTCCTTTCACACCAGAGCCACTCTCCTTTTAGTGAAAAATGTGTCCGTGATGTTGACATATGGCTAATAAAGTGTATAATTAATAATTCAGGAAAATAAAATAAAACTCATTCTGGAGTGAAAAACTGTCCACTTTATAAAATCTGTGCACGATAAATGTGACAGCAAAAGACCTGGACAAGTGGATAATAATTTATTCATAAGGCACCTCTGTGTGCTTTTCTATTTGCCCTTTTATCAAAAGAGAGAGAGAGAGTGTGTGTGTGTGTGTGTGTGTGGGTGTGGGTGTGTATTTTATAAGAAAGTTACTGGTCGGGCGCGGTGGCTCATGCCTATAATACCAGCAGTTTGGGAGGCTGAGGCGGGTGGATCACCTGAGGTCAGGAGTTCAAGACCAGCCTGGCCAACATGATGAAACCCCATCTCTACAAAAAAAAAAAAAAAAGAAAAAAATTAGCCAGGCATGGTGGCAAGCCCCTGTAATGCCATCTACTTAGGGGCCTGAGGTGGGAGAATCGCTTGAACCTGGGAAGCAGAGGTTGTAGTGAGCCGAGATTGTGCCACTGCACTCTCGCCTGGGCAACAAGAGCAAAAAACTCTGTCTAAAAAATAAAAAAGTACTATCAGAATGAATGATACATATGTTAATTGGTTGCTGTGCTTTCTGGGACATCCTTAACATTCTCCTTATATGTATTGTGTCCCCAAAGTAGTTCTCTTGCCTCTTGTATTAACACTCACATAATTTCATAGAACAATTTCCACTTCAGTTTTCTTACTTGGCATGTGGTCTAAATTAGCCACTTTGTATGAGAAGTAATAACTCAGCACACTTCTCTACATATTTGTCTCTGGGGAAAATTCAGTGGAGCTCCCAGGCATACTACACTTTCAAGGTTTCTTCCATTATATTATACTCAAAGACAGTTCCACAACAGCCAGAGTATGGAGAGCCTTCAGGTTTCCTTGCATCACCTTCTCAGATCCTCTGTGGTAGCAAAATAAATATTACACTAGGGAAGTACTGCATAAAGACCTGGAGTACATGCAGTGTTGGGAGCCAATCTATTATAGCCTTGTTTTACTCAATGGATTTACCCAGCAGCCCAACAGGGCTTATGCCTCTTCCCAGAAAAAAAAAAAAAATGTTGACAGCTATACAAATATGGTACTTGTGTAAACTATTAAAGCTCGTGGATTGATACCAACACCTATTATTATGGCTACTTCAAGCCTTCAAATCAAGAGGAAAGACTACGGAGGAAGCAAGCCTTAAGAGAAGAGAAGGAATTTGTAGAGGATGACTCTACACATTTGGGGAAGTGGGGTGGGTAGAGAGGAGGGACACAAGGGGGTAGGGAGGATGGGTAGAGAAAGGAGAAAGAAGGTGGTAGGGAGTGGGTAGGGAGAGAATAGGGGTAGGGAGTGGGGAGTACCACGAGGCAGAGTGGAGAAAGGGGGAAAGAAGGGAGAGCAGCAACGACTGGGTTTAGTAGGACACATTAAAAGGCTATTGTAGTTGTTCACCAAAAGATACTATCAACGGAGTGAAAAGACAGTGCGTGAAATGGAGAAAATATTTGCAAATTATATATTAATAGGTTAATATCAAGAATATATGGAGAACTCCTGTAACCAAACAAAATACAACTCATTTCAAAAATAGGCAAAGGACTCAAATAGACATTTCTTTAATGGAGATATACAAATGGCCAATAAGCACATGAAAAGCTGTCCAACATCTCTCATTTTCAGGAAAATACAAGTCAAAACCACAATAAGGCACCACTTCATACCCATTAGAACGGCTACCATAAGAAAAACAGAACATAACAAGTATTAGTGAAGATTGAAGAGAATAGAACCCTTATGCGCTGCTGGTGGGAATGTAAAACTGTGCAACTGCTGTGTAAAACAGTATGATAGTGCCTCAAAAAATTGAATATAGAATCACTATAGGATCCAGCAATTCTACTTTTGGGTATAGCCCCAAAAGAAATGAAAACACGAACTTGAACAAATATGTATGTACCCATGCTCATAGCAGGATTATTCACATTAACCAAAAGGTAGAAGCAACCCAAATGCCCATCAATAGATAAATGAATAAATAAAATGTGAGATATACATACAGTGGATTGTTATTAAGACAAAAGAATTCTGACATGTTACAACATAGATGAACTGTGAAGATGTTACGTTAAATGAAATAAGATGGTCACAATAGGACAAATACCCTAAGATTCCACTTATATAAGGCACTTAGAGTAGTCAAATTCATGAGAGACAGAAAGTAGAGTGATAGTAGCCAGGGGCTGGGAGAGGGAGGAACGCATAGCTATTGTTTAATGAGTACAAAATTTCAGTTTTACAAGATAAAATAAGTTGTGAAGATAGATTGTGGTGATGGCTGCACAGCAGTAATAGCACTGAAGTGTACACTTCAAAATGGTTACAATGGTAAATTTTAAGTTGTGTATATTTTAACACAATTCAAAAGTAAACATATCAAAAAAAAGTACAGAAATTCGTCTCAGAGAGTTATGCTAATGAATGAAAGAGGAAATTTTCAAGCAATGTCAACAAGCTCAGGAGATGCAGTTTTTAATCCAAAATGAGCCAAGCATTCTTGTATTTTAAAAATTCATGTTTGATTCTTCTTCTGTAACTAGTCCTAACAACTTGTCCTATAAAGTTATAGTTATGTTAAATTACATTTTAATAAAATAAAAGGTTATTGTAGTAGTACAAAGCATGAAATGGAAAAAAAATAGGACTTAACATATCTTGAAGGGAAAATCTGCAGAGCCTGATGAATTAAGTAGTAATTCCACAGACCTATGGTGAAAGAACCTATACATTTGTAAGCATTTGTAGGTGTGTTTAGGTGGTGTTTGAAGGTTAGATTATTTTCAAGAAATTATATAGAAATAACCACCATCATCTCATGAGAAATTCCTGTTTCTGGTTCTCCCTCAGAAAGACCAGATCATGCTCTGTTTAGTAGGCGTGATATTTAGGAATACCTATTATGCTAACCCAGATGGTGATTTTACCTTGAGCACATATCTTTTGAGTACTTCAGACAGAATTATATTAACAAGTCTAATTGACCAAATGTAAAATTCAGCATTCTCACAGTGGCTGGTAAGAGAAGCAGATGAATCCTAATTTTCCTCTCCTGGCAGTGCCAAGTACTACCCTTCTGAATGTGGTCACCACACTTAAGATGCTAAAAATGAGGAAAAGGCTTCCACCCCAGTGCCTCAATTCTGCTCCCTGCCTACCAGAAAATACCTAGGTGCAGATCATGCAGGCTGACATTAGCAGTATTTCTTCTCTGCAATTAAAGCAACAGCGTACGTAGAAAACTCTACCCTATGTTGTGTTATGAAGGGATCCTCACTCTATGTATATATATATGTGTGTGTATGTGTGTGTATCCACAAACATATATATATGTATGTATGTGTGTATACACAAAAATATACAGTACAAAGACATAAAAGAAACCAAGATATACACACATACACAAATATATATTTTTCTTACTAGCCATAACCTATTGCTAGTTCTGTAACTAGCAATAACCTTAAATGCCTACTGGGACCACCTTTAACTAAAGAAAGTCTTTCTACCCAGACATCCAACTCCTCCCTCCACACTCCAATGTAGCTTCCTATAGCAATTCCATAGGATGCTGATGCCCTGAATTGCTGTCCACAGAGATAAGCCCATTTATCAACAGGAGGGGGAGTAATAGGGAATTTCTGATGTTGGCCCCAGAGTAAAAATGTTCTAAACACCTGAGCTCCCTATACACACACATGTTGCAAGAAAGGAGCCATTATGGGACTAGGTAAGAGCTTCAGAATTTAAAGGGATGCCCACAGAATTATCATTTGGGTGGAAGATGTCTGTTGTTTATCTAGAGACCCAAGAGTAAGGGAAGGAGCCAACTGAATGTGTGCTCACTCTTTCCCACTCTTAGGAAGCATATTTTCAGGAAAACGCAGTAGGACATAGGGCCTGGATATGACAAACTATGCAAAAAATCAACAAGAATTGGAATGTTAATGAAAGAATCATCTCCTGCAACTATAAAAAGAAGCTCCTATGTTTCGGAAATACCGATGCTTTTATTTATCAGTTTTATGTCTTCTGTAAGACTGTTTTTCCTACTGCTATTTATAGGTCAATTTATAAATCATAAAATGTACTACATCCCACATGCAATGTTTTAATATCAGTAGTAACTCTCATAATTCCTTCATAATTTTCACTAAAAATGAAGACTTTTTTTTCCACTATATTCCTATATTACATGGCCCGGGGCTTTCAGTTTACTGGGTGTTAAATCCCAAGAGATCAGATTCATGTCTCAGACTGCCACTTTGTAATGTCAAATGATATGCTGAGAGAATCATTCACTTGAACTTGTTCTTATCACCGCTGACAAAAGGTGAAGGGGAAAACATGTACATAGATATGATTTTGTTGGCAGCAATTAATATTACTGTAAATCCCATAGTCATGGTTAGAAATGGAATAAATACAAGTGTAATTATTTAATACTCTGGAATCCATTTATCCTTTGGAAATGTATTAAATTTTTGAATAAGAGCAGTATGGTTGGATTCCAAATCTATTTGTTCCTAAAAGCATCCTTCTCAGGATTAAAAAGAGCCAACACCTTTAGTATCAAGTGTAAGGTCACATCTTACAGGAAACCATTCTCTCTCAGTTCCCCCTTACAAGACTGACGTTGAATTAGCAGTGTGTTCTATATCTGTGTAGCATAGAACAATCAGCTATCTGGGTCATGGGCTATAGGATCTCAGTACCTGGGGACTTGACTGAAGCGGAGCAGCAGCGGAAGCACATGTTGCTCCTACATCCAACCAGTCCAGCTCGGCATTTGGGTCCCAGTCTGATTTTTATTGGGATGGGTACACTTTATAAAGTAAACAGTGAAGCCTCAATAGGAGAGGTCAATTAAGGGATTCTATCAGTAGATCGCCACCTGACTGCTCATAAGGGTCACCAGGGGTAGGGGGTGGGATGAAAAACGCCAATTCCTGTGGTCTCACCCAGACCAATTAAATTAGAATATCTGGGGTGGTTTCCAGGAAATCAATATTTTTCAAACGTTCCCTTTGTGATTTTAATGTGCAGCCTGGGTGGAGAACCACCTTTTTAGATGTTTCTCAAGCCTTATTATGGGGAATAGAGGATACATCTATAACCTAATTCTTAAAAGGTTGTCTGGGGAAGCCAGCATTTAAAGGTGCTTAGTCCAGGACATACAAAATAAACCGGTTTTCATCAAGGACTTTTTTTTTTTTTTTAAGCAAGCCATGCTTCCAACTAAAGGCAGCTGCTTTTAAATTCTTAGGGCTGACTTGCCTTTGACTTCTGTAAATTGGCCTACTTCTTCCTTATATAACTGTCTATAGAATTTTTATAACCATATACCCTAAAAGAAGATGAATTTCTCTTCCGCACTCTTCACCCAGCAGCTAATTTATTAACACGAGTTTGGTATCTACCTCAAATTTCATGATTTATTAGTTTTCCACAAATGGTGTTCTGAGTTCCCAAATGTAAATAAATACATATACAGTCATTAATTAATTAGCAAAGAACTATAAAACAAAACAAAAACCAAAGTAAATGTCAGTGATAGAAACTTTCCCCTAATTTCCCATCCCATCTCTGTTGCTGAATTAGTCTGGCCCTTTGTCCCAAAGCTATTTCCTGGCTCCTGAACCAAGTTCTTGCAAAAGGACTGTACTAGTCCATTTTCACACTGCTATAAATAATATCTGAGACTGGGTAACGTATAAATGAAAGAGGTTTAATTGACTCACAGTTCCACATGGCTGGGGAAGCCTCAGGAATCTTACAATCATGGCAGAAGGGGAAGCAAGAACCTTCTACACAACAAGACAGGAAAGAGTGTGAGCATGTGAAGGAGCAACTCTCACTTATAAAACCATTAGGTCTCCTGAGAACTCACTCACTATTACGAGAACTGCCCCCGTGATCCAATCACCTCCCTCCCTTGAAACGTGGGGATTACAGTTAGGGATGAGATTTGGGTCCCCACACAGAGCCAAACCATACCGAGGACACTCTGACTTTGGCAGTGATAACTTCGTTACATGGACAAAACAGCATGTGCTGATGTAAAGCCTTCTAGCACTGTGGTTTCTTCTGACAAATTAACACTAAGCCAACTCAATGTGTTCTTAGAAATGTCAGTGTATAAGAAAAGATGCATGTTGAAGCCTCATCCATTGGCTGAGGGAGTGGAGAGTAACAAGAAACAGATTTTACTGGTAGAGACCCTTAAGTTGAATTTTAAAAGGTAAGGGATCCGGTGAAGCCAAATGGGAGTGTAGTTTCAGGCAGGTGTGAAGGGGATGTTTATTTTATGCCACTGGAATCAAGGCAGAGATAATAAATAAGATGGCATGCTCAGACTAGAAATGGCTAGAAAACAATTCGCAAGGGAGGTGGAGAAGGCATGGTGAGAGAAAAGCCTGGAGAGTCAGGCAGGAAACAGAGATGAGTGCAAAGGAGACAAGATGAGAAGCATGAAGACCACTCAGGAAGCTACTGCAAGATCCAGGCAGAAGTTGATAAGGGCTGAACCTAGGGTGGTGGCATTGAAAACAGAGAGGGGCTAATGGTTTAGTCATATCAAGTACATGGAATGGAGGTGACTTAGTGATGGGCAGAATGTCTTCAAGTCCCTAGTATGTCTTCCAGATTTCTGGCTAGGGACGTGGCTAAAGGGAAAGAGCCACTCACCATGTTTCCCACTTTCAGCAATGGGGACCTGGCCAAGGTGATCAGTTTAGGGTATGTTTGTCAGGTAAAATAAGGATCCTCCAGTTAAATTTAAATTTCAGATAAACAACAAATACATTTTTAGCATACAATACATGGGATATGTGCTAAAGGAAGGTCAGAGTTAAGATGGCCTATAGTTAATGAGATAGCAGAGGTGATGGAAAGGCAGGACTAGCCTTGAGTTGAGAAGTTATTTTTTCATAGGCACTAGAAACAGCAAAGAGTCAACAAAAGATCTTGCTGTTGAGCACTTACAGTGATAACTTTGCTTACCGTACCATATATATGTTAAGTTTTTCCATTTCGATCTGATAATGGGCAATTGACTTCATGTTGCCATAGTGAAATATTCAACTTGGGCTTAAGAAACAGTATTGTGGAAGTCAGGAAAAAATAGAATCGTACTGACAGCACATTTAGGTAGCAATTTGTTTTTCAAGATATTCTGGTCATATTTAGACCTAGAAAATCATTATTTCCTTAAAATGTACTCAACTGGTTTGATGTTCCTTACTGTAAATTTAGTTCTGGAAATGTTAATGCTCATGCTTCATTCTATCTCCTTCTTATTAAAGTGAGATTTTTCTTCTTAGCAAATCTGACTTAAGTATGCACTGGGGAAATCAATTTTTATAGTGGCAGGAGGAAGTGGCTAAGCTGACAAGAAAGACTCTTTTCCTCACAATGTGTTATCTTCTAGAAAAATACTACCTAGTTATTGTTTACTAAAATATATCTAAGTGAAAATAGACACTTTCTTTCATTTCTCTAGAACAATGATAGCAGGGTAGATAGTATGATACATTTTGTATCAAGTTAAAACATAAATGTCGGCCGGGCGCGGTGGCTCACGCCTGTAATCCCAGCACTTTGGGAGGCCAAGGCGGGTGGATCACGAGGTCAGGAGATCACGACCATCCTGGCTAACACGGTGAAACCCCGTCTATACTAAAAATACAAAAATTAGCTGGGCGCGGTGGTGGGCACCTGTAGTCCCAGTTACTCGGGAGGCTGAGGCAGGAGAATGGCGTGAACCCAGGAGGCGGAGCTTGCAGTGAGCCGAGATGGTGGCCACTGCACTTCAGCCTGGGCGACAGAGCGAGACTCCGTCTCAACAATAAATAAATAACTAAATAAATAAATGTAAAGGAGAATGGGAGAAACAACCTACGAAAAACTACTGATTGAAATCTGTAAGGCTGATAGAAGCCACATGTTGTAGGAATGATCTTCAGGATCGAGAGATTTCTGTAGGCTGGGCTGCCAAGTGGAGGCATACAGAAGTGGGATCCTGGAGCTGAATCTTAGAGAATGGGTAAGATTTAGGTATATCATATAGAGTGCAAGATGGACATTTTGAGAGGAAAAGCAGCTTGAGCAAATGTAAGATATGTTTGGATTACTAACTTTCCTGAATCAGGGAAATTGTGTTGGGGAATCAGAGGGATCAGTTTGGATAGAAATGTGATAATAAAAGGTCTTGAAAGTCATCAGAGGAGTTTTGGCAAGAAGAAATAGTCCTATCCACTATTTTTCTAAGATTATTCTGACAGTGACATGGATGATGAATTAGAAGAAAGAGATAAGGAAACCAGCTAGATGAAGCACCTGGTATCGCTCAATTATGCTAGACAGAAGGGAGTCCTCTGATCTGCATTCTTGAAACGTTACTTGACTATCATTGCATGCTGCTCTATCTATAGGGCAGGGGTCAGCAAACAGTATCTGTAAAAGGCCAGAGAGCAAATAGTTTAAGCTTTACAAGCCATAAGGCCATCTCTGCATCTTCTATGCAACCCTGCCTCCAATTGGAGCAAGAAAGCAACCATAGACAATAGTGGAAAGAAATGGGCGTTTGATCTTCCAACACAATTTTATTTACAAAACTAGGCAGTGTGGTGGATTTGGCCTGTGGGCTGTAGTTTGCCTTGCTCAGCTCTAGGGTATTGGGTAACTCCAGATTTGTGAAGCTCTTGGACAACTTGAATGGAAAGTACATCTCTGTAATTTTAGTTGTCTATTTTCCTTGTTACTCAGTCAGGTAAACTCCTTATTCTATAAACAACATATATGGGAAGGGAAAATTCTTTCTTAGATTTGTCTCACCTGGAGTGTAATTATTGCCACTATTTTTACTAATATAGTGTTATCTAATCATGTGTCTCATTGTTTTTATAAATCATATCCCTGTGATTGAGACAATAAATGGATAAATGACCCTTATAGAATGTGAGTAGAGGTGGGACAACTTAGCATGTGGAATAAAAATTATCCAAATGTGTCTTGAAATGTTAGGGTAATACAAATATAGGACCACATGTATTGTTGCGATATCAGGCAAATTTCTGGGTATCTGTCAAATGCATGGATATTTTGGTTAAGGGTCAGTTGATTCCTTTCAGCAACTCCTAGCTCCCACCCCTAAAAGTAAGTGGAGTATGCAGAGGTGGGTTAGCAGAGCTAAGGATTAGGTATAGGAGAATGAAAAAGAGAGAGAAAAAGGAAGAAAGTTAAGAGAGATAAATAGGTAAAGAAACTAGTGGTAGAGAGGAGGGCTCCAGTTTCTGGTTTGCACAAAGTTGTAAGTAGATCCTTGTGTTTATAAGGAAGGCTAATAAAAGAAAGTTTGCAGAGAGGCTGATTGGAATTCTATGATTCGAGGACATTTCTTTCATTCATCTCAGTCTAGTAGACACTTGTCCCAGGTTTTGTGCTAGGCTCCAGTTATACAAAAATGGCTGCTGTTACCAAGAGGCATGCAGTCTGGTAAAAGAAGTTAATCCAAGCCCCACATAATACCACATTTTCTGAGTATCTCAGTACATAACAAATGTTCTAGAAAGATTAATGCCAAACCAAATCTGTAGCAATTGTTACCCCTTTGAGAATGGCATTGAGGGTGGTGGGTATATATATGTATACATATATATATATATATATGTATACACACATATATATGTATACATATATATGTATACATATATATGTGTGTATACATATATATATACACACACACATATACATACACATACATGTATAAAATATATATTTACAAGGAGAATGTATGTATTACTTATGGAATTAAATAATTGAAAAGGAAGGTGAAAAGAACTACAGGAGGAATATAGACAAATGCAAGAGGAATTTGACTTTGACTTCAAGGGAAGACAATGAAATCATAGACCAGTGCTGCCATAGAAAAGTCACAGAGGACTGGATCAGACAGACTGGCACCAAACACTCTGACACTTAAGCATGACCCATGAAAATCCAACTTATCTGAGTCTCAGTATCTTCTTCTGTGAAAAGTGAATAAGTGGGATTTTCATGGGTCATGTTTAAGTGTCAGAGTCTTTGGAGCCTTTAACATGATCATGATTTCCTATTTTTCTCTTCATTAATAAACATCTAACATGTGAGACCTTAAATTAGGTGCTAAGGATACAAAGAAAAATCGGATTATCATCCTTGCCCTCAAGGGGCTCTCAGTAGTGTTGAAAGATAATGTAACTGCGGCAAATGAAGGAGTTCAGGAAATGCCTCCCCAAAATATGCAACTTTGGTATGCTGATTACTTTAGATCGAAGGCGCTTGAGGAATATTTAGTTAATGCAGGGAGGGGCTTTCTTTGAACTTCCTTATCTGCCTAAAAATGGATCTGTATTATCATAAATCATCTCCCTGGTAATTTTATCAACCCAGAAAGGTTAACTCTTTGACACTACCCCCAGACAGACCATCACTTTTTCTTCTGAAGGATGCTCCTAGACAACTTTTATTACTTGAGAGATGTTTTCTCTGCATAATAAGACCATCTTTATTTTCCATATGATTCTTCCTGTTACCCTCTCATAACTTGTATTGCCAGCACCCCTCAGAAGTCTCAAGCACTTATTCTTTTAGGTAGCTCAGGGTGCTAATAAGTGCCAATCTTCTGACCCTTCTGGGAGTCCCATATCTTGTGGACTCCATGCATAAATACATAACTAAATATATTTTTCTCATGTTAATCTGTTTCTGGTCAATTTCATTCGTAGCCCACCTAAAGAACCTAGAAGGGTGGAGGGAAGTCATTTTCACTCCCCTACACAAGCATAATTATCAGCTATAAGATCCAATAACCAAAATACCACATGAAAAGTATAAGAAGGATAAATGAAGTGTTATACAAATGCAAAGTTTTTTTTTAATGAGGAGTGACTGTAAGGCTTAATGAAGAAGGGAGTGTTTCAGCTGAACCTTAATTGCATACCTTGAAGTTACTGCAGGTTCAATTCTAAATCACAGCAGTAAAGTACACACAGCAGTAATGTAAAGTGAGTCCCATGAATTTTCTGGTTTCTCAGTGCATATGAAGATTTTGTTAACATTACACAGTAGTCTGTTAAGTGTGCAATAGTATTATGTCAAAAAATGTGCATATCTTAATTAAAAATACTTTCTTGCCAAAAATGCTGATGACCATCTGAGCTCTCAGTGAGTTGTGGTCTTTTCGCTGGTGGAGGGTCTTGCCTCAGTGATGATGGCTGCTGACTGATCATGGTGGTGGTTGCCGAAGGTTGCGATGGCTGTGGAAATGTCTTAAAATAAAGTAACAATGAACTTTCCCACATAGATTCTCTCCCTTTTATGACAGATTTACCTGTAGTATGCAGTGCTCTTTGATAGCATTATACCCATATAGAAATTTCAAAATTGGAGTAGATCCTCTTAAATCATGTTGCCACTTTATCAACTAAGTTACTGTAATATTCTAAATCCTTTGTTGTTGGTATAGTTTGGATATATGTCTCCACCCGAATCTCATATTGAGTTGTAATGCCCAGTGTTGGAGGTGGGGCCAGGTAGAAGGTGACTCAATCAAGGGAGTGAATTTCTCATGAATGGTTTAGCACCATCCTCTTGGTGCTGTCCTCGCAATAGTGAGTTCTTTTTTTTTTCTTTCTTTTTTTTTTTTTTTTTTTGAGATGGAGTCTCGCTCTGTAGCCCAGGCTGAAGTGCAGTGGCATGATCTCAACTCACTGTAACCTCCACCTCCTGTGTTCAAGCAATTCTCCTGCCTCAGCCTCCCAAGTAGCTGGGACTTCAGGCACCCACCACCACGCCAGGCTAGTTTTTGTATTTTTAGTAGAGATGGGGTTTCACCATATTGGCCAGGCTGATCTCAAACTCCTGACCTTGTGGTCCACCTGCCTCGGCCTCCTAAATTGCTGGGATTACAGGCGTGAGCCACCACACTTGGCCAATAGTGAGTTCTCATGAGATCTGGTTGTTTAAAAGTATGTGACACCCCCCTCTGCCTTGCTCCTGCTCCCACCATGTGAGATGCCACCTCTGCAGAAGCAGATGCCTGTGTTACGCTTCCTCCACAGCCTTCAGAACCCTGAGCCAACTAAACCTTTCTTTATAAATTGCTCAGTCTCAGGCATTTCTTTAGAGCAATGAGGGAATGGACTAATACAGAAAAATTGGTACTGAATAGAGAGGCATTGCTACAAAGAAAATAGAAAATGTGGAACCAGCTTTGGAACTGGGTAACAGACAGAGGTTGGAATAGTATGGGGGGTGCGTAAGAAGACAGGAAGATGAGGGAAAGTTTGGAACTTCTTAGAGACTGGCTAAATGCTTGTGACTAAAATGTTGATAGTGATATGGACAGTGAAGTTCAGGCTGCCAAGGTTTCAGATGGAAATGAACTTATTGGGAACTGGAGTAAAGATCACTTTTGTTATGCCTTAGCTAAGAACTTGGCTGCATTATGTACATGCCCTGGGGATCTGTGGAAGTATGAATTTCAGAGTGATGACTTAGGGTATCTGATGGAAGAAATTTCTAAGCAGAAAGTGCTCAAGAGGTGTTCTGGCTACTTCTAACAGCCTAAATCTGATAAAGGAGCAAAGAAATGACTTGAAGTTCAAGTTTATCGTTAAAAGAGAAGCAGAGCCTGACAGTTTGGAAAATGTGAAGCCTGGCCACATGGCAGAGAAAAAAAAGCTTTTTTGGGGAGAGGAATCCAAGCAAGCTGCAGAGCAACCATTTGCTAGAAAGATTTGAGTAACTAAAAAGAAGCCAAGTGCTGATAGCCAAGACAATGGGGAAAATACTTGAAAGGTATTTCAGAAACCGTCACAGTAGCTCCTCCCATCACAGGCCTAGAAGTCTAGGAAGGAAGAATGGTTTTGTGGGCCAGGCCCAGGGATGCAGCCTGGAGACACTGCTACCTGCATCCTAGCCACTGGGGCTCTAGCCTCCACTCAAAGGGGCCCAGGTACACTTCAGGTTGCAGCTCTAGAGGGTGTAAGCCATAAGCCTTGGTGACGTCCATGTGGTGTTAAGCCTGTGGGTGCACAGAGTGCAAGAGTTGAAGCTTGGGAGCATCCACCTAGATTTCAGAGGATGTGTGAAAAAGCCTGGGTGCCCAAGCAGAAACCTGCTGCAGGGGCAGAGCCCTCACAAAGAACCTCTACTATGGCAGTGCAAAGGGGAAATGTGAGGTTGGAAGCCCCACACAGAGTACCCACTGGGTCACTGCCTAGTGGAGCTTTGAGAATAGGGCCACCATCCTCTGGACCTCAGAATGGTACAATCACTGGCAGCTTGTACCCTGTACCTGGAAAAGCCACAGGGACTCAATGACAGCTCATGAAAGTAGTGCAGGGGCTGAACCCTGCAAAGCCACATGGGTGGAGCTGCCCAAGACCTTGGGAGCCCAACCCTCATAGCAGTGTGCCCTGGATGTTGGACATGGCATCAAAGGAGATTATTTTTGAACTTTACCATTAAATGACTGCCCTGCTGGGTTTTGAACTTGTGTGGGGCCTATAGCGTATTTCTTTTGGCTGATTTCTTCCTTGTGGAACAGGAATGTTTACCCAATGTCCATAACCCCATTGTATCTTGGAAGTAACTCACTTATTTATTTATTTATTTATTTATTTTACAGGCTCATAGGTGGAAAAGATTTGCCTTGTCTCCAATGAGACATCAGACTTTGGACTTTTGAGTTAATGCTAAAATGAGTTAAGATTTGGGGGGACTGTTAGGAAGGGATTTTAAAATGTGAGAAGAACATGAGATTTGTGAGGTGTGGCCAGGGGCAGAATGATACAGTTTGGGTATGTGTTGTCACCTTAATCTCATGTGGAGTTGTAATGCCCAATGTTGGAAGTGAGGCCTGGTGGGAGGTGATTGTGTCTTGGGGGTGGATTCTCCATATAAATGGTTTAGCTGTCTTAAATGGTGAGTGAGTTCTCATGAGATCTGGTTGGTTAAAAGTGTATGGTACCTCCCTGTACTCTGGCTCCTGCTCCTGCCATGTGAGATGCCTGCTCCCCGTTCACCTTTCACCATGATGGTAAGCTTCCTGAGGTCTCCCCAGAAGCAGATGCCTTTGTTATGCTTCCTGTACAGCCTTCAGAACCATAAGCCAATTAAACCTTTTTTATATAAATTACCCAGTCTCCAGTATTTCTTTATAGCAATGTGAGAACAGACCAATTCAGTTGTCATTTCAAAAATGTTCACATCATCTAAACTAAAAGTAGATTCCATCTCACAAAACCACTTTCTTTGTTCATCCATGAGAAGCAACACCTCATCCTTTCAAGTTTGATCATGAGATTGTAGTAATTCAGTCGCATCTTCAGGATCCATTCCTATTTCTAAATTTCTTGCTATTTCTACCACATCTTCAGTTACTTCCTCCATTTAAGTCTTGAACCCCTCAAAATCATCCATGCTGGTTGGAATCAACATTTTCCAAACCCCTATTTATGTTGATATTTTGGCATTCTCTCATGTGTCATGAGTGTTCTTAATAGTATCAAGAATGATGAATCCTTTCCAGAAGGTTCTCAATCAACTTTGCCCAGATCGATCAGAGCAGTCACTATCCATGGCAGCTGTAGCCTTACAAAATGAATTACTTAAATAGTAAGACTTAAAGGACAAAATTACTCCTTGATCCTTGGGCTACAGAATTGATATTGTTATTAGCAAGCATGAAAACAACCTTAATCTTCTTTTACAACTCCATCAGAGCTTTTGAGTAAACAGGTACATTGCCAATGAGCAGTAATATTTTCAAAGGAATCTTTTTCCCTGAGCAGTTGGTCTCAAGAGTAGGCTTAAAATATTCAGTAAACGATGTTATAAACAGATGTGCTCTCATCCTGGCTTTGTTGTTCAATTTTAGAACACAGAAAGAGTAAGCATAATTCTTAAGGAATCTAGGATTTTCAGAATAGTAAATGAGCATTGGCTTCAAGTCAAAGTCACCAGCTGCATTAACCCGTAACAAGAGAATCAGCCTGCTTTTGAAGTTTTGAAGCCTGGCACTGACTTCTACTCTCTGGCTATGAAAGTTCCAGATGGAGTCTTTTTCCAATTGAAGGCAGTTTCATCTACATTGAAAATCTGTTGGTTAGCCACTTTCGTCAGTTACTTTGGCTGAATCTCCTGGATAACTTGCTGTAGATTCTACATCAGCATTTGCTTCTTCATCTTGCACTTTTATGTTATGAATACACCTTTCCTTACATCTCACAAAACAACCTCTGCTAGCTTCAATTTATTCTTTTGCAGCTTCTAACTTTTCTCAGCCTTCATAGAATCGAAGAGAGTTAGGGCTTTGCTCTACATTAGGCTTTGACTTAAGGAAATGTTGGGTTGATCTACGCGGACTACTAAAAGTTTCTCCACATTAACAATATAACTGTTTCGCTTTTGTATTGGGCTCTTCTTACACTGCTATAAGAAAATATTTAAGACTGTGTAACTTATTTAAAAAGCAGTTTAATTGGCTCATAGTTTTGTAGGTTGTACAGGTATGACTCTGGCATCAGCTCAGCTTCTGGGGAATCCTCATGGAGCTCATAGTGGAAGGTAAAGTGGGAGCCTGCACATCACATAGTGAGTGCAGGAGAGAGAGGAGGGAAAGTGCCACACACTTTAAAATGACTACACCTTGCAAGAACTCACCCACTATCATCAGGACAGCATCAAACCAGGAGGGATCTACCCCTCCATGACCCAAAAACCTCCCACCAGGCCCCACAGTCAACACTGGGGATTACAATTCAACATGAGATTTGGCCAGGACATATATTCAAACTGTAATATTCCACCTCTACACCCCCAAATCTCACGTCCTTCTCACAATGCAAAATGCAGTCATCCCCTGCCAATAGTCTCCTAAAGTCTTAACTCATTCCAGCATGAATTCCAAAATCCAAAGTCTCATCTGAGACAAGGGAAGTACCTTCCACCTATTGGCCTGTAAAATAAAAACCAAGTTATTTACTTCTGAGATATGATGGGAGTATAGGCATTGGGTAAACATTCCCATTCCAAAATAGATAAATCAGCCAAAAGAAGGGGTCTACAGGTACCATGCCATTCTGAAACGAAGCAGGGCAGTCATTAAATCTTAAAGCTCCAAACTGATCTCCTTTGACTCCGTGTCTCACATACAGGGCACGTTGCTGCAAGTGGTGGGCTCCCAAGGCCTCAGTTAGCTCCACCCCTGTGGCTTTGCAGGGTTCAGCAGCCCCTAGGGCTGTTATCACAGGTTGTTGAGGGCCTGCAGCTTTTCTGTGCACAGGGAGCAAGCTGCTGGCAGATCTACCATTCTGGGGTCTGAAGGATGGTGGTCCCCTTTTCACAGTTTCACGAGGCAGTGCCCTCATGGGGACTCTATGTGGGGCCTCAGACCCCACATTTCCCCTCTGCACTGCCCTAGTAGAGGTTCTCTGTAGGGGCTCCACCCCTGCAACAGACTTCTGCCTAGGTACTCAGGCTTTCTCATCCAGCTGCTGAAATCCAGGTGGAGGCTGCCACGTGTCCTTCATTCTTGTGTTCTGTATGCCCACAGGCTTAAGCTTGCTTGGAAGCCACAAAGGCTTGCATTCTCCAAAGTGGCAGTCCAAGCTGCACCTAGGCCCCTTTGAGTCACAGCTGGGGGTGGAGTGGCCTGGATGTGGAAAACAGTGACCTGAGGTTGTGCAAGGCATCAGGACACCAGGCCTGGCCCACAAATCCATTCTTCCCCCCTAGGCCTCTAAGCCTGTGATAAGAGGGGCTGCTGTGAAAATCTCTGAAATCTGAAACAGACCTCTGAGGTCTTTTTCCCATTGTCTTGGATATTAGTACTTGGCTCCCTTTCTGTTATGCAAATACCTTTAGCAAGTAGTTGCTCCACAACCTGCTTGAATACCTCTCCCAAAAAGTTTTTTCTTTCTTTGTAACAAGGATAGGCTGAACATTTTCCAAACTTTTACATCTGCTTCCTGTTTAAACATAAATTCCAACTCTATGTCATTTCTTTGCTCCTGGATCTGAGTGTAGGAAGCAGCCAGGCCACATTTGAATGCTTTGCTGCTTTGAAATTTCTTCCACTATATCCCCTAAGTCATGACTCTGAAGTTCAAAATTTCACAGATCCCTAGGGCATTAATAGAATGCAGCCAAGTTCTTTGCTGAGGCCTAACATGCATGACCTTTGCTTCAGTTCCCAATAAGCTCTTCATTTCCATCTGAGGCCTCATCAGTGTGAACTTCACTGTCCATATAACTATTACCATTTTAGTCAAAACCATTTAAGCAGTCTCTAAGAAGTTGCAAACTTTCCTTCATCTTTCTGTCCTCTTCTGAGCCCTCCAAACTCTTCCAACCTCTGCCTATTACCCAGTTCCAAAGCTGCTTCCACATCTTCAGGTATCTTTATAAAATGCCCCACTCTTGGTACTAATTTTCTGTATTAGGCCATTCTTGCACTGCTCTAAGGAAATACTTGAGATTAGGTAATTTACGAAGAAAAGAGATTTGATTGTCTTGTGGTTTGGCAGGCTGTACAAGCATGGCACTGGCACTTGCTTGTCTTCTGGAGAGGCCTCAGGGAGATTATACTCATGGCAAAATGGGAAGCAGGAGCTCATATGTCACACGGTGAGTGCAGGAGCAAGAGTGAGGAGTTCCCATACACTTCGAAATGACCAGATCTCACAAGAACTCATTCACTGTGAGAGGCATAGCATCAACCCATGAGGAATCCACCCCCATGACCCAAACACCTACCACCAGGCCCTACCTCCAATATTGGGATTGCAATTCAACATGAGATTTGGCAGTGACATATATTAAAACTATATCACATTTCTTTTAATTTCCTTCAAGAACTTAACTTTGCATTGACAACTTAGCTTGCCATTTGGTAGAAGAGACCTAGCTTTCAGCCTGTCTTGGCTTTTGATATGTCTCCCTCACTAAGCCTAATCATTTCTAGCTTTTCATTTAAAGTGAGAGATATGGCTTTGATCACCTCAGTCAGTATAGCTATTATAAAACCGTCAAATACTAACAGATGCTGGCAAGGCTGCAGAGAAAAGGGAATGCTTATACACTGCTGGTGGGAATGTAAATTAGTTCAGCCACTATGGAAAACATTTTGGAGATTTCTCAAGAAACTTAACAGAACTACCGTTAGACCCAGCCATCTCATTACTGGATATATACCCAAAGACATAGAAATCATTCTACCATAAAGACATATGCACATATATGTTCATTGCAGCACTATTCACAATAGCAAAGACGTGGAATCAACCTAGGTGCCCATCAACGGCATAAAGAAGATGTGAAAATTATGCCTCATGGAATACTGCATAGCCATAAAAAAAGAATAAAATCATATCCTTTGTAGCAACAGGGATGGAGGTGGAGGCCACTATCCTAAGTGAATTAATGCAGAAACTAAAAACCAAGTACCACAATGGTAAACACTGAGTACATGTTGAGGCTAAACATTGAGTACATGTAGACACAAAGAAGGGAACATAAAGAGGGGGACACAGAGAAGAGAACCACAGTCACCGGGCCTACTTGAGGGTGGAAGGTTAGAAGAGGGTAAGGATGAAAAAACTAACCATCAGATACTATGCTCGCTACCTGGGTGATGAAATTGTGCACCAAACGCTAGCAAAACAAAATTTACCCATGTAACAAACCGGCACATGTATCCTCCCGAACCTAAAATAAAAGTTAGAAGGAAAAAAAAATAAAGTGAAAAATGTTTGACTCTTATTTTCACTTGAATACTTACAGGACATTGTAGGGTTGCTAAATGGCTTCACTTCAATAGTTTTGTGTCTCCAAGAATAGATAGGCTCAAGGAGAGGGAGAGAGAAGGGACAAATGCTGGTTGGTAGAGCAGTTAGAACACACATTTATCAATACATTGTATCCTTTTATATAGGTGTGGTTGGTGGTGCTGCAAAACAATCACAGTAGTCACATCAAAGATCACCAATTATAGGCCAAGTGCGGTGGCTCACACCTGTAATCCCAGCACTTTGGGAGGTCGAGGCTGGTGGATCGCCTGAGCTCAGGAGTTTGAGACCAGCCTGGGCAACACGGCGAAACCCCGTCTCTACTAAAATACAAAAAATTAGCCGGGTGTGGCAGTGTGTGCTTGTAATCCCAGCTACTCAGGAGGCTGAGACAAGAGAATCGCTTGAACACGGGAGGCAGAGGTTGCAGTGAGCTAAGAACGCACCATGCACTCCAGCCTGGACGACAGAGTGAGACTCTGTCGCAACAAACAAACAAACAAAAACACCAATCATAGATCACCATCACAGATGTAATAATAATGAACAAGTTTGAAATATTGTGAGAATTGCCAAAATGTAACATAGGATGTAGTGAGCACATGCTGTTTGAAAAATGCTTCCCAGAGACTTGACTGATACAGAACCTTCAATTTGTGAAAAAGAAAGAAAAATGTAGTTTCTGTGAAGTACAATCAAACAAAGTGCAATAAAATGATGTATGCCTGTACAGCCTTTTGACAGGACAATGGGAGTGGCTAATGCTGGCTGAGGGTATAGCAAGAAGCAAAGCAAAGGGATGGAAAAGCACAGGGTTCATTTTAGAATCAGTAAACAGCCCAATTTGATTGAAGCAGAAGTTCAGGAGAATAGTGGTATATGAGGTTGTAAAAGTTAGGTTAGGAGGCTTGGAAAATAACTAAGGTATAGAAAAGAAGATGTGGAAAGTGGGAGGAAGACAACATAGAAAGACACAAAAGACAGCTCAACTGATGCTAGGCAGTCCCAGTTAACAGTGAAGCCAGTTTGGAAGTCTGGGTGTCAGAATAGAATCCCTCTGGGGTTAACCACAGTGGAAAATGGCATGCAACAATTACAGTTCAAAGAGGCAAGGGATCTTGGGATAGTAGCAGGTGCACTACTGTAACAGCCAATTCAGGGGTCCAGGCTGCTTGAGGTGGCAAATGAAGTCTAAGGTGATGGTCTGAGAGAATAGTAAAGGGACTGGGTATCACTGGGAATCAAAGGGTACTCAGTAGAAGCAGGAGGGCAGGAGATCTGAGCAAACAGGAGGTTTGTATTTTACAGTTTGAGAACCTGATGACGGATCATTTCAAAGTGATAATGAGATTTAATGTGTGAGATTGCTTATGCATAACTACATCAAGTAGAAATAATGCGTTAGAAAGTATAAAGTATAGTAGAAATCAAGCATTAGGGTCAAAGATGTTGTAAATTTGACTGCATTGAACAAGTTTTAAAAGACAAGAGGCTTTAGTGAATAATCAATTAGGTGAGAAAAAGTTAATGTGATTTCCCAAAGGGCCAATTCTTCATAATTTTCACAGTGAGGGAAACTTGAATTAATTTACTTTGTTCCTGTTTTAGGGATCTATCAAATACAGAACTTTCAAAGACATACAATTGTCAGTTATGTCTTACCTTTGAGCTCAAAATATTCATTTAAAATATAATCACATGTAAATTAGACATAGTACATAAACTGTACTTCTTTCTTCGAATTTCTAATCTAACTGATTTTGGGAGGGGTTAATCTGCTCCCAGTGACCTACAAGATTTCAAACAGATCACATAATACGCGTCATCATTGGACCATCAAAGTCACAGTTATTAGAGAATTATATGTATTTAGTTTGATATTTGATGATAGTAACATGCTATTTGCTACATATAAGAAAAGCAAACATTTTCATTAATATTCTGCTCCACCTATAAAGAATGCAGGCATTTTAAATTCTGTAATATTTCAAGTATGACTAATATGATTGAAGGATCTTTTCTCAAATAATTGACAATTAAGGTGAATTGTTTATCCTTTGACATTACCAGGAGTTAAAAACAAAACAAAACAAAACAGCAAACTTAGCCTAAGTTGTACAATTACATTAATTGGATGTGACTCAGCAGCATGGATTACTCATACTGTCATTACCCCAAAGTAAAGCTTCTGGAAGTGTCCAAAAGACTGAGGCAAATTTGGACAAATAGCTAGAGTTTTAAAAAACTGGATGACATCATCAAATACTAAAGGTTTCTCAAAGTTTCTTACATATGGTGGTGTGACCTACCATAAATTGAAATAATTAATGTCTGTTTGACCTTTGAAACATTTTAGTGGTGGTCTCCATAAAAGTACAACTTGTCTTTTAACGGGTGTAACTGTCCCATAGCACAAAAGAAGCCTTACCTTCAAAGTGTATTCACTTTTAGGGACTTCTAGGACAACCAGGGCCAGCTAGGTCTCCATCTCCCAATGTTTCCTCCAAAACCACTAAAGAACAACAAGGAGGAAAAAAGCAAGCCTATTCAAAATTCAAGCAAAGAGAAAAGGAGAAACAGCAACAAGTCCTAAGTCATTGAGGTTAACCTTAGTCTAAAAAATACTTTTTTTTTTTTTTTAAGAGACAGAGCCTCGCTCTGTCACTCAGGCTGGAGTGTAATGGTACAATCATAGCTCATTGCAGCCTCGAACTTCTGGGATCAAGCAATCCTCCTGCTTCAGCCTCTTGAGTAGCTCAGACTATAGGAGTGCTCCACCATGCCCAGCTATTTTTAATTACTTTTGAGAGTCAGGGTCTTGCTGTGTTGCCTAGGCTGGTCTCAAACTTTTGGCCTCAAGCGATCCTCCCACCTCAGTTTCCTGTGTTGCTGAGATTACAGGCGCAGCTGGGATTACAGGCATAGGCCACCTTGCCCAGCTGGAAATACTTTTTAAAAAGTGTCTGGGAGGCTGGGCGCAGTGGTTCACTCCTGTAATCTCAGCACTTTGGGAGGCCGAGGCAGGCGGATCACTTGAGGTCAGGAGTTTGAGACCAGCCTGGCCAACATAGTGAAACTCCTTCTCTACCAAATATATAAAAAAGTAGCTGAGTGTTGTGGTGTGCACCTGTAATCCCAGCTATTTGGGAGGCTGAGACAGGAGAATCGCTTGAACCCAGGAGGCAGAGGTTGCAGTGAGCCGAGAGCAGGCCACTGCACTCCAGCCTGGGAGGCAGAGCAAGACTCCATCTAAAAAAAAAAAAAAAGTGTCTGGGTACATCAGAATTCACATGACAAGAAAAGGACTAAAAAGTCCATGTAATTTAAAGGAGGAGTTTATAAAACTCATGGTATCTAGGAGTGAACAATGGTTAAAATAGGAAGACAGAAGCACCTGTTGGAATTAGTCTGTGAAGTGGAAAAGAGGCAAGAGAGATAAAATTAGGATCATGTATGATAAGAGACCCATAAAATCAGAGGACAAGCAACCATGCCCCACTGGCAAAAACAAACTAATCCACCAAAGTATGTGGACTTTTCTCTACTGACAGAAGTGTGTCTCGGTAAACTAGGAATCTTGTAAAACATCCCAGTACCACAAAAATGAACGATGACAAGATTAGCAGATCCATATAGAGTTTTGAAAAAACTAGAAAACTAAATTCAATACTTATCAATTGAGGTAGACCCAAGCACAGAAAAACAACCATGAAGCAAACCAAAACTTTTAATGTAATATAATACTCCAAACAGTATTAAGCAGACACAATTGGTAATATTTTTAAAAACTCCAAGTCAGAAACTCCAAAGTTAAGGACAGTAAAAAGCAAACAAAGAAAGGAAGAAATAGACTTGATTTAACTCAGGAAAGAAATGGAAGAAAAATACAAACTTATTTTAGAAATGAAAAATAAATTACAGAATTCCTACGTGAGAATGATCCCTAGTAAAATGTAATAGGGGGCATTGGGGAATATTAAGAGGCAGGAAAACAGTAAATAAAATGAAAATGAGATTAGGAAAACAAAAAGGATAACAAAGCAATGGAAATAAGAGATAAATAAAAAAGCAATGCCATTCATATTACTTCAGTCCCTATAAAAAGATAATCAATAGAACAAAAGTACTACTGAAAAGTGTAATCCAAGAAAACTGTCTTTTTCTTTTTTTTTTTTTGAGATGCAGTTTCGCTCTTGTCGCCCAGGCTGGAGTGCCGTGGTGTGATCTTGGCTCACAGCAAACTCTGCCTCCCAGGTTCAAGTGATTCTCCTGCCTCAGCCTCCCGAGTAGCTGGGATTACAGGCATGCCACATCATGACCGGCTAATTTTTGTATTTTTAGTAGAGACGGGGTTTCACCATGTTGGCCAGGCTGGTCTCGAACCCCTGACCTCTGGTGATCCACCTGCCTCGGCCTCCCAGAGGGCTGGGATTACAGGTATGAGCCACAGCGCCCGGCCTCATGACCTGCTTTTTTAAAAAAAAGATTTTCAATTTCACTCAGAGAACAAACCCCAACGCTTTTATATACAAGAGTTACACTGCAAACTGATTCAAAAGGCTAAATATAAAAGGAGGGAGAAAGGTATACAAGGCCAATGAAAACAGGAAGAATGGAAATTAACAAAATGAAAACAGAAAGCAGGGTATCCTGGAATCAGTAAAATGAAATTCAAGCCCCAAAGCAGGGATATGACAAGACATTCTTTTTTTTTTTTTCTTTCCAAGACAGAGTCCCACTCTGTCACCCAGGCAGGAGTGCAGTGGCATGATCTTGCCTCACTGGAACCTCCCCCTCCTGGGTTCAAGCAATTCTCCTGCCTCAGCCTCCTGAGTATCTGGGATTATAGGCACCCACCACCACACCTGGCTAATTTTTTGTATTTTTAGTAGAGACGGGGTTTCGCCACATTGGCCACACTGGCCTCGAACTCCTGACTTCAGGTGATCCACCTGGCTTGGACTCCCAAAGTGCTGGGATTACAGGTGTGAGCCACTGCTCCCAGCCAAAAAGGACATTCTTAATGTTAAAGTCTGTAATGCAGAATGATACCATAACATTTAAGAATTTTTATTGCCAAATAATAACCTTTATGGAGTAAAAACTACAAAAGACACAGGGAGACAGAAACAGAAAGACAGTGAGAAAAGGAAAGTTTAATAGTCCACCCTCAATAGGAGACAGATCAAGTGGACAAAACATAAGAAAGGAGAGAGAAGATCTAAACAATATAATATAATCAACAAGGTAGAATTTATTAATATATGTCACATTCTAAACTCTGACTATAGAGAATATGTATTCTTTTAAACTGCACGTGGCACATTCGCAAAAATTAAACATATATTTAGTCGTAAGAAAACATCAATAAATTTCAAAAAGGAGCACTATCACAAACAACCATCTTTGATCATGAAGCAGTTAAACTAGAAATTGCTAATAAAAACAAAATATTTATTTTTGTCAATTGATAATTGCAACCTTTTCATAATTAGCCAATATTTGGGGAGAAAATCACAGGCACCTACCATGTGCTAGGCATAGGGTTTCAACAAGTATCAGATTTGGTCCTTGCTCTCAGGAGCGGTAAGTCTAGCAGAAGAAAAATAAACAGACAGACAATTAACATACAGTGAGGCTTGTAAGAGTAGGTATTACAGCAGATGGTGAAACTCTGGCTTCTTGCTCTTTACTATACCATGGTACTATGTAGATATAATCACTATAGGCATGTTCCTATTTTTCGGAAATAGACACATATTTAGCATAAAGGGGCAATGATACATACATCTGACTTTCAAGTGGTTAAGAAAGATAAAGAGCTAAAGTAAATGCAGGAAAATGTAAAATACAAAAGTGAATCCGGGTCAGGGGTGGTGGCTCACGCCTGTAATCCTAGCACTTTGTGAGGCCGAGCTGAGAAGATCACTTGAGTTCAGGAGTTCAAGACCAGCCTGGGAAACATGTTGAAACCTTGTCTCTAGAAAAAAAATTGAAAAAAATATTAGCCGGGTGTGGTGCCTGTGGTCCCAGCTATTTGGTGGCTGAGGTGGGAGGATCACTTAAGCCCAGGAGGTCAAGAGTGAGACCTTGTCTCCAAAAATAAAAAAAAAAACAAGTGAATCTGGACAAAGGGAATATGGTTTTGCTTATACTTTCCTGATCTTGCCACTTTTTGTAAGTTTGAAATAGTTTCAAGGAAAAATTTAAAAATAAAAAATCTCTATAGAGAAACATTACCTCCTTAAAAATTAATATCTTGTTAATATTCAAAAGAAAATATGTCAAGATATTCAATTTTTCACAGTTTAGCTTTGTATTTGATTTTTTTTATTTTATTTTTATTTTATTTTATTTTTTTTCCGAGACTGAGTCTCGCTCTGTTGCCCAGGCTGGAGTGCAGTGGCCTAATCTTGGCTCACTGCAACCTCCGCCTCCTAGGTTCAAGTGATTCTCCTGCCTCAGCCTTCCTAGTAGCTGGGATTACAGGTGCCCACCACCATGCCCAGCTAATTTTTCTATTTATGATAGAGACAGGGTTTCACCATATTGACCAGGCTGGTCTTGAACTCCTGATCTCAGGTGATCCACCCGCCTCGGCCTCCCAAAGTTCTGGATTACAGGAGTGAGCCGCTGCACCCAGCCAGTTTAGTTTTATATAGTTCAATTTACTTGAACCTTCTCTGGCTATGTTTTTGGTGTTTGTTTGTTTGTTTGTTTTCTCCCCTTGCAATGTCACATACATTGTTAAAATGCCTGTTTTTAGATCTTTTCTAAATATTTAAAAATTGTTCCTTTCCTTTCAAATTCTCCATTTTCTGAGATTAAGCTTTTATTATTAAAGTTAATATTCCAATGCAAAATTTAAAATATGTATTTTAATGAGATCTTCGAAATTTGAAAATTACATGGTTTCACACTTCAAATAGTAAAGCCCAATTCCTTGAAGAGCTTACTTTTGAGGTGGAAGCAGAGGAAAGAGTACAGGAAAAAAAAAAAAAAACCAGATAAGGTTTATAGGGAAATCAGATACAGAACCCTAGAGTTGTAGAGCTCTGTTTTGAAGGACACATAAGAGTTCAGGAAACAACAGAAAACACGCAAAGACAAAAACAATAGCATTTGTTTGTTAAATAAGCAGCAAGCTTATGAAGAAACAAGCTTCTTTCCTCCTCATTTTTTTTTTTTTTTTTTTTTTTCACTTACCTGAGACAAACTTCTTCCCATACATCATGTGGTCATGACTGATTGAGCATGCCAGAATCAACAGTCTCATCAAGGAAAAAGAATCTCATCAGGAGGACCAACAGTAACTTAAAGAGGACCAATGATCCTGTCAGGAGGACCTATAGCCATCTCAAGGGGACAAAGGGTCTCATCAGAAGAACCAACGGGCATCTTCTCTTCCTCCTGGCTTCACAGGAATCAGTAAATATCCCTGCCCTTTTTTGCCTTTATATAGGATCAAGTAACTGAGTTCTGGCTAATGAAATATGGAGGAGTATGAACCACTTATGTGTGGATCACCTCCCCTTCTATTTCCATGATATGAGAGGGCCTACTTCGTTTAAAAATTAGGAACATGCTGTACACATTCTCTTTGCATTGTTGAGCTTTAAGAGCGTGGCCTGATTGCAAAAGGTCACAAGATGCTATTTGACTTTTTCTCTTCCCTTGCATGCAATTCAGATGCAAAGAATCCAGATCCTGAGGTCCGAGAAGCTGGCAGAGCTACATGATGAGACGTCCCTGACTGATTGCAATTAACTAAGAAATAAACCAATCCTAATTTTTTAACACTTCCCCTGCCCCCCTAATACTCTACCACTTAGAATCATTTTGAAGATTAAATGATAAGAGTGCCTGACACATACTGTTAGAGAAGTGGTTACTATTATCATTCTTTGTTTGGAGGAGATTTTCTCAGCTTCTAAGATGTTTACTAGCTTTATAGCCTAAGGACATTTCTATCCTCCAGGCTGCTTTCCTCATCTGAAAACGGGATAGCCCATTTAACAAATGTTTGTTGCACATCTAATATATACCAAAGAATCATCCACATTAAGAGCACAAGAAATTGAACAAGATCAATAATGTTCCTGCTTTGATGGTGCTTACATTCTCATACACATAGAGATTATAAATGTAAAAACAAATAATTAAAGAAAAACAAAAATTGATATGAAGAATGTAAACAGGGTGACTTAGTAGGGGACTGGGAGAGGGGTAGAAGTAATTTAGATCAGATGACTTGAAAAGTTGTTACTGAGCAGGTGGAATTTGAGCTAAGACCTGAATGGCATAAAGGAATCAGGCTTGTGTGCAAACATCAAGAGGACAAATGCCTCAGGCAGAGGGAACAACCAGGGCACAGGCTTTGAAGATGAAATAAATGTAGCGTGCTCACATAGGCCAGTGTACCTAGAATGGTTGGTGAATGAGGCGGAGAGAGGACAAGATGAGTTTGGAGATTCAGGCAGGGGCAAGATCGAGGTGAGACTTTCTGGAACATCAAGAATTTTGAATTTAGCTGTAATACAGCTTAAGATTTTAAGCTAGAGAGAGACATTATATGATTAAACATTAGAAAGATAACATTGGCCGCTCTATGGAAATTGGACTGTAGAGCAGCCAGCAGGAGTGCAAGTCAAAGGAGTGTATTTGTTTATTTTCACACTGCTGAAAAAGAAATACCCGAGACTGGATAATTTATTAAAAAAAAATGTTTAATGGACTCACATTTCCACATGGCTGGGGAGGCCTCACAATCATGGCGGAAGGCAGAAGGCATGCCTTTTGTGGCGGCAGGCAAGAGAGAATGAAGGCCAACCAAAGGAGGAAACCCCTTATAAAATCATCAGATCTCATGAGACTTATTCACTACCACGAGAACAGTATGGGGGAAACTGCCCCATGATTCAATTATGTTCCACTGCGTCCCTCCCACAACATGTGGCCATTATGGCAGCTACAACTCAAGATGAGATTTGAGTGGGGACTCAGCCAAACGATATCATTCCACCCCTGGGCACTCTCAAATCTCATGTCCTCACATTTGAAAACCAATCATGCCTTCCCAACAGTCCCTCAAACTCTTAACTCATTTCAGCATTCGCTTGTAAGTCCACAGTCCAAAGTCTCGTCTGAGACAAGGCAAGTTCCTTCTGCCTATGAGCCTCTAAAATCAAAAGCAAATTAGTTACTTCTGAGATACAACGGGGGTACAGGCATTGAATAAATACACCCATTGCAAGTGGGAGAAATTGGCCAAAATGAAGGGGGTGAAGGCCCCATGCAAATCTAAAATCCAGCGGGGCAGTCAAATCTTAAAGTTCCAGGTGATCTCCTTTGACTCCATGTCTCACATCCAGGTCACGCTGATGCGAGAAGTGGGTTCCCACAGCCTTGGGCAGCTTCATCCCTCTGGCTTTGCAGGGTATAGCCTCCCTCCCAGCTGCTTTCATGGGCTGGTGTTGAGTGTTTGTGGCTTTTCTAGGTGCAAGTGCAAGCTGTCGGTGGATCTACCATTCTGGGGTCTGGTGGACGATGGCCCTCTTTTCACAGTTTCACTAGGACTTCCCCAGTGGGGACTCTGTGTGGGGGCTTCAACCCCACATTTCCCTTCCACACTGCTCTAGCAAAAGTTCTCCATGTAGGCCCCACCCCTACAACAAATTTATGCCTGGACATCCAGGCATTTCCATACATCCTCAAAAAGCTAGGCAGAAGTTCCCAAACCTCAGTTCTTGACTTCTGTGTACACACAGGCTCAACACCACTGGGAAGCTGCCAAGACTTGGGGCTTGTACCCTCTGAAGCCACAGCCGGAGCTGTACCTTGGCCTTTTTTAGTCATGGCAGAGCAGCTGGTACGCAGGGCACCAAGTCCGTAGGCTGCACACAAAAGGGGGGCCTTGGGTGCAGCCCAGGAAATCATGTTTTCCACTTAGGCCTCCAGGCCTGTGATCAGAGGGGCTGCCACAAAGGTCTCTGACATGCCCTGGAGACATTTTCCCCATGGTCTTGGCTATTAACATTTGGTTCCTCGTTACTTATGCAAATTTCTGCAGCTGGCTTGAATTTCTCCTCAGAAAATGTGTTTTTCTTTTCTATTGCGTCATCAGCTGTAAATTTTCTGAACGTTTATACTGTTTTCCTTTTAAAACTGAACGCTTTTTACAACACCCAAGTCACCTCTTGAATGCTTTGCTGCTTAGAAATTTCTTCTGCCAGATAGATACCCTAAATCATCTCCCTCAAGTTCAAAGTTCCACAAATCTCTAGGCAAGGGCAAAATGCTACCAGATTCTTTGCTAGAACAGCAAGAGTCACCTTTACTCCAGTTCCCAACAAGTTCCTCATCTTCATGTGAGACCACCTTAGCATATATTTTATTATTTATATCATTATCAGCATTTTGGTCAAAGCCATTCAACAAGTCTATAGGAAGGTCCAAACTTTCTCACATTTTCCTGTCTTCCTCTGAGCCCTCCAAACTGTTCCAACCTCCCCCTTTTACCCAGTTCCGAAGTCACTTCCACATTTTCAGGTATGTTTACAGCAATGTCACACTCTACCAGTACAAATTTACTGTATTAGTTTGTTTTTATGCTGCCGATAAAGCCATACCTAACACTGGGTAATTTATACAGAAAATGAGGTTTAATGGACTCACATTTCCACATGGCTGGGGAGGCCTTCCAATCATGGTGGAAGGCTGAAGTCACATCTTATATGACAGCAGACAAAAGAGAATCAAAGCCAGCGAAAGGGGAAACCCCTTATAAAATCATCAGATCTCCTGAGACTTATTCGCTACCACAAGAACAGTATAAGTGAAACTGCCCCCGTGATTCAATTATCTTTCACGGGGTCCTCCCACAACACGTGGGCATTATGGGAGCTACAATGCAAGATGAGATTTGGGTGGGGACATGGCCAAAGCATATCAAGGAGCAATCAGAAGACTGTTACAATTATTTAGACAAAAGATGATGATGACTTAGACTGGACTTATAGCTGTAGAGATAAAGAGAAGTGGATGGATTTGGGATATATATTTTAGAGGTAGAGCAAATAGGACTTGGTAATGCATTGGATATGGAGGCAGGAATAAAGTAGATGGCAATGGTAATCCCCAAGTATTGGGTACATGATACCAGGTACCTAGGTGGTGTAATTTACTAAGATAGGGAGGAGTAGAAATAGCAGAGGCATTTTCTCACTCTTTCACTGCCTCCCCTGGGAGAAATCTACTGTGGCCTTGTCAATAACAATGAACTTGTATTATTAATACAAGTAATGACAGTGGCAACTATTTCACAGCAGTGTTGAAATTTGTGTGCATGTGCGTGTGTGTGTGTGTTTGCCTGTGTGTGAAAAACAGTTGTGCAGAAGTCAGTTTTCCACTCATCTCTGGTTCTGCCTTCTCTTCCTTTTATTAGTATTTAGCAAGTAAGCAAGCTCAGGATGGGTGACGAGTGATTCCTGTAGGACTTAGACCCCTGAAGTGTAGGCAGAGACTGTGAACATTAAGGGAGATCACTCCTGTGATTATGTTACTCTGCATGAAAAAAGGTAAAAATCTCTTGTTCCACAACTTACTATCTATGCGACCTTAATTGACATAGCTTAGGTGACTGAAGCTGCATGTTGAGACTAGTAGAGTTGCCTGTAAGGTTAAGAGACTGCTCTCATTTGTTTGTATCCTCTTTTATTTCCTTGAGCAGTGGTTTGTAGTTCTCCTTGAAGAGGTCCTTCACATCCCTTGTAAGTTGGATTCCTAGGTATTTTATTCTCTTTGAAGCAATTGTGAATGGGAGTTCACTCATGATTTGGCTCTCTGTTTGTCTGTTGTTGGTGTATAAGAATGCTTGTGATTTTTGTACATTGATTTTGTATCCTGAGACTTTGCTGAAGTTGCTTATCAGCTTAAGGAGATTTTGGGCTGAGACAATGGGGTTTTCTAGATAAACAATCATGTCGTCTGCAAACAGGGACAATTTGACTTCCTCTTTTCCTAATTGAATACCCTTTATTTCCTTCTCCTGCCTGATTGCCCTGGCCAGAACTTCCAACACTATGTTGAATAGGAGCGGTGAGAGAGGGCATCCCTGTCTTGTGCCAGTTTTCAAAGGGAATGCTTCCAGTTTTTGCCCATTCAGTATGATATTGGCTGTGGGTTTGTCATAGATAGCTCTTATTATTTTGAAATATGTCCCATCAATACCTAATTTATTGAGAGTTTTTAGCATGAAGGGTTGTTGAATTTTGTCAAAGGCTTTTTCTGCATCTATTGAGATAATCATGTGGTTTTTGTCTTTGGCTCTGTTTATATGCTGGATTACATTTATTGATTTGCGTATGTTGAACCAGCCTTGCATCCCAGGGATGAAGCCCACTTGATCATGGTGGATAAGCTTTTGGATGTGCTGCTGGATTCGGTTTGCCAGTATTTTATTGAGGATTTTTGCATCAATGTTCATCAAGGATATTGGTCTAAAATTCTCTTTTTTGGTTGTGTCTCTGCCAGGCTTTGGTATCAGAATGATGCTGGCCTCATAAAATGAGTTAGGGAGGATTCCCTCTTTTTCTATTGATTGGAATAGTTTCAGAAGGAATGGTACCAGTTCCTCCTTGTACCTCTGGTAGAATTCGGCTGTGAATCCATCTGGTCCTGGACTCTTTTTGGTTGGTAAACTATTGATTATTGCCACAATTTCAGCTCCTGTTATTGGTCTATTCAGAGATTCAACTTCTTCCTGGTTTAGTCTCGGGAGAGTGTATGTGTCGAGGAATGTATCCATTTCTTCTAGATTTTCTAGTTTATTTGCGTAGAGGTGTTTGTAGTATTCTCTGATGGTAGTTTGTATTTCTGTGGGATCGGTGGTGATATCCCCTTTATCATTTTTTATTGCGTCTATTTGATTCTTCTCTCTTTTTTTCTTTATTAGTCTTGCTAGCGGTCTATCAATTTTGTTGATCCTTTCAAAAAACCAGCTCCTGGATTCATTAATTTTTTGAAGGGTTTTTTGTGTCTCTATTTCCTTCAGTTCTGCTCTGATTTTAGTTATTTCTTGCCTTCTGCTAGCTTTTGAATGTGTTTGCTCTTGCTTTTCTAGTTCTTTTAATTGTGATGTTAGGGTGTCAATTTTGGATCTTTCCTGCATTCCTTGCTCATGGGTAGGAAGAATCAATATCGTGAAAATGGCCATACTGCCCAAGGTAATTTACAGATTCAATGCCATCCCCATCAAGCTACCAATGACTTTCTTCACAGAATTGGAAAAAACTACTTTAAAGTTCATATGGAACCAAAAGAGAGCCCGCATTGCCAAGTCAATCCTAAGCCAAAAGAACAAAGCTGGAGGCATCACACTACCTGACTTCAAACTATACTACAAGGCTACAGTAACCAAAACAGCATGGTACTGGTACCAAAACAGAAATATAGATCAATGGAACAGAACAGAGCCCTCAGAAATAACGCCACTTACCTACAACTATCTGATCTTTGACAAACCTGAGAAAAACAAGCAATGGGGAAAGGATTCCCTATTTAATAAATGGTGCTGGGAAAACTGGCTAGCCACATGTAGAAAGCTGAAACTGGATCCCTTCCTTACACCTTATACAAAAATCAATTCAAGATGGATTAAAGATTTAAACGTTAGACCTAAAACCATAAAAACCCTAGAAGAAAACCTAGGCATTACCATTCAGGACATAGGCGTGGGCAAGGACTTCATGTCCAAAACACCAAAAGCAATGGCAACAAAAGCCAAAATTGACAAATGGGATCTAATTAAACTAAAGAGCTTCTGCACAGCAAAAGAAACTACCATCAGAGTGAATAGGCAACCTACAACATGGGAGAAAATTTTCGCAACCTACTCATCTGACAAAGGGCTAATATCCAGAATCTACAGTGAACTCAAACAAATTTACAAGAAAAAAACAAACAACCCCATCAAAAAGTGGGCGAAGGACATGAACAGGCAATTCTCAAAAGAAGACATTTATGCAGCCAAAAAACACATGAAAAAATGCTCATCATCACTGGCCATCAGAGAAATGCAAATCAAAACCACTATGAGATATCATCTCACACCAGTTAGAATGGCAATCATTCAAAAGTCAGGAAACAACAGGTGCTGGAGAGGATGTGGAGAAATAGGAACACTTTTACACTGTTGGTGGGACTGTAAACTAGTTCAACCATTGTGGAAGTCAGTGCGGCGATTCCTCAGGGATCTAGAACTAGAAATACCATTTGACCCAGCCATCCCATTACTGGGTATATACCCAAATGACTATAAATCATGCTGCTATAAAGACACATGCACACGTATGTTTATTGCGGCATTATTCACAATAGCAAAGACTTGGAACCAACCCAAATGTCCAACAATGATAGACTGGATTAAGAAAATGTGGCACATATACACCATGGAATACTATGCAGCCATAAAAAATGATGAGTTCATATCCTTTGTAGGGACATGGATGAAATTGGAAACCATCATTCTCAGTAAACTATCGCAAGAACAAAAAACCAAACACCGCATATTCTCACTCATAGGTGGGAATTGAACAATGAGATCACATGGACACAGGAAGGGGAATACCATACTCTGGGGACTGTGGTGGGGAGGGGGGAGGGGGGAGGGATAGCATTGGGAGATATACCTAATGCTAGATGACGAGTTAGTGGGTGCAGCGCACCAGCATGGCACATGTATACATATGTAACTAACCTGCACAATGTGCACATGTACCCTAAAACTTAAAGTATAATTAAAAAAAAAAAAAAGAGACTGCTCTCATTTCCCTAAGAGGTGTGTGTGTGTATGTGTGTGGTACGCACACAGATTGTGAACACACAGTTCACAATCATTAGATTTGCATTGAGCCCAGAGTAGTGTGTAAGTGCCACTTCTGGAAATGTAGCAGATCTCTGTACCAGAGTGCTGGTCATTGAGATCTGTCACTGATATGATTGAAGATGCCAGAGTCTTTGGTATAGGGGGCTAAACCCAGACAGAAACAGAAGCTGACTTATAACTTTAGTAAGGAACATAGCCATCTTGTATTGTCTGGGGACGTGGATATTCTGGGATGTCCAGGGCAAAGGAGTTTCCTCTGTTTCAAAGCTTTATAAATTCAGACTTTTTTTTGAAGAGCCTTCTGGATCTTATAAAAGTCATTGATAAACATGTTGAATAGCATAGTGCACAGGGGCGCTATGCCAAAATCCCACTTAAAAACCTTTGAGACCAAAGCTTTAGTAAGATGTTTCATTTATTTAAGTTTTTTTTAACACTTTATTTTTTTAGAGCAGTTTTAGGTTCTCAAGCCTCCCAAAATTAATCTGTAAATTCACCTGGTTTAAAAATATTTTTAGCAAAGCAAAGGGGCAAATAGTAGTTAAGACAATTTTGGAGAAAAAGATAAATGACTTACCTTATCAGACAAATCATCTGAATTCCATCATCATATTTTTCAATTGATACATAATATTTGTACATATGTTTGGGGTATTTTTGATATTTCGTTACATGCATAGATGTGTAATGCTCAAGTCAAGATATTTAGGATAACCATCACCTTGAGCATTTATCGTTTCTATGTGTTGGGAACATTTCAAGACCTCTCTTCTGGCTATTTTGAAATATACAACACGTTGTTAACTATAGTCACATTACTCTCTATCAACCAATAGAAATTATTCTTTCTATCTAACTGTATGTTTTCACACATTAACAAACCTCTCTTTTGCCCCCCTCCTGCCACACACCCTTACCAGTCTCTGGGAACAATCATTCTACTCTCTACCTCCATGAGATTAACTGTTTTAGCTCCCACATATGAATGAGAACATGCAATATTTGTCTTTTTGTACCTGGCTTATTTCACTTAATATAATGATCTGCAGTTTCCTCCATGTTTCTGCAAATGACAGGATTTTATTATTTGCATGGCCGAATAGTATTCCATTGTGTACATATGTCACATTTTCATTATCCATTCACCTGTTGATGGAAACAGGTTGATTCCATTTCTTTGCTATTGTGAATAGTGCTACAATTAAATGGGGTACAGGTGTGCTTTTGATATGCTGAGATTTTCTTCGGTAAATACCCAGTAGTGGGAATGCTGAGTCTTGTTGGTAGTTCCATTTTTAGTTTTTTTTTTTTTTATAAATCTCCATATTGTTTTCCATAATAGCTGTATTAATTTACATTTCTACAAACAAATCTCCACATCCTCACCAGCATCTAATTTTTTTTTGTATTTTTGATACTAGCCATTCCAAGTGGTGTAAGATAATATTTCATTGCAGTTTTGATTTACATTTTCTGATGTTTAGAGACGTCAAGCATTTTTTTTTTCATATGCCTGTTGGACGTTTGTATGTTTTCCTTTGAGAAATTTCTATTCAGATCATTTGCCTACTTTTTTTGTTAGACGGAGTCTCTCACTCTGTTGCCCAGGCTAGAGTGTGGTCATGCTATCTCGGCTCAGTGCAGCTTCAATTTCCTGGGCTCTCACCTCAGCCTCCCAAGTAGGTGAGACTACAGTTTCATACCACTACACCTGGCTTTTTTTTTTTTTTTTTTTTTTTTTTGTAGAGACAGGGTTTCGCCATGGTGGCCACGCTGGTCTTGAACTCCTGAGCTCAAGCAATCCATCTGCCTGGGCCTCCCAAAGTGCTGGAGTTACAGTCATGGACCACCATGCCTGGCCCATTTGCCCACTTTATAATGAACTAATTTATGGGGTATTTTGGCTGTTGTTTGAATTCCTTATATTTTCTGCATATTTAGTCCCTTGTCAGATGAATAGTTTGCAAATATTGTCTCCCATTCATCGGGTGGTTTCTGCACTCTGTTAATTGTGCAGAAGCCTTTTAGTTTAATATATTTCCGTTTGTCTATTTTTGGTTTTGTTGCCTGTGCTTTTGAGGTCTTAGCTATAAAATCTTTTCCTAGATCAGTGTCCTGGAGTGTTTTCCTTATGTTTTTTTTTTTGAGACGGAGTCTTGCTCTGTCGCCCAGGAGGCTGGAGTGCAGTGGCGTGATCTCGGCTCACTGCAAGCTCCGCCTCCTGGGTTCACGCCATTCTCCTGCCTCAGCCTCCCTAGTAGCTGGGACTACAGGCGCCTGCCACCATGCCTGGCTAATTTTTTGTATTTTTGGTAGAGATGGGGTTTCACCATGTTAGCCAGGATGGTCTCTATCTCCTGACCTCGTGACCCACCCACCTCAGCCTCCCAAAGTGCTGGGATTATAGGTGTGAGCCACCACGCCTGGCCCCCTTATGTTTTTTTTTTTTTTCAAGTGGTTTTATAGTTTGGAATCTCATGTTAAAGTGTTTAATTTAGTTTGAATTGATTTTGTCACATGGTGAGAGATAGGGGTCTAGTTTCATTCTTCTGCCTATGGATATCTATTTTTCCCAGCACCATTTATTGAAGAGGGTATCCTTTTTTCAGTGTATGTTCTTGGCATCTTGGTAAACAGATAGCTGTGACTTTGTGGATTTATTTCTGGATTCTCTATCCTGTTACATTGGACTACATGTCTGTTTCTATACCAACGCCATGCTATTTTGGTTACTATAGTCTTATAATATATTTTGAAATCAGGTAATGTGATTCCTCTAGCATTGTGCTTTTTGCTCAGGATTGCTTTGGCTATTTGGGCTCTTTTTTGGTTTTATACAAATTACAAGCTTGTTTCTTTTTCTATTTCTATGAAAAACATCACTGATATTTTGATAGGGAAGGCACTGAATATGTAGATTTCTTTGAATTGAACGGTAATTTTAACAATATTAAGTCTTCTTATTCATGAGCATGGGATATCTTTCTGTTTGCCTGTTATCTCTTCAGTTTCTTTGATCAGTGTTTTGTAGTTTTTCTTATAGGGATCTTTCACTTCCTTGGTTAAATTTAGTCCTAGGTGTTTTATTCTTGTAGCGATTGTAAATGGGATTTCCTCCTTGTTTTCCATCTCAGCTAGATCATTATTTGTATGTAGAAACACTATTGATTTTTGTATGTTGATCATGTATCCTGCAACTATCCTGAATTTGCTTATCTGATCTGAGTTTTGTGATTATGTCTTTAGGTTTTTCTAAATATAAGATCATGTCATCTGCAAAGAGAGACAATTTGACATCCCCATTTTCCAATTTGGATGCTCTTTATTTCCTTCTCTTGCCTGATTGCTCTGGCTAAGACTTCCATTTCATTGTTGAATAGGAGTACTGAAAGTAGGCATCCTTACATTCTTCTAGTATTTAGAGAACAAGTTTTCAGCTTTTCCTCATTCACTGTGATGTTAGCTGTGGTTTTATCGTATATGGTCTTTATTATGTTGAGCTATGTTCAGAGTTTTTATTGTGAAATGATACTGAATTTTATCGAATGATTTTACTGCAGTGGTGGAGATGATCATATAATACTGATTTTTGTTCTGTTAATTCGATGTAACATATTTATTGATTTGTTTACCGTGAACCATCCTTGCATCTCTGAAATAAATACCACTTTATCATGGTATGTTATCTTTTTATGCGAAGTTGAATTTGGTTTACTAATGTTGAGGATTTTTACATTTAGGTTTTTCAGGGATATCGATCCATAGTTTTCCTTTTTTGTTGCATGCATGTCTGGTTTTGGTGTTAGGGTAATACTAGACTCATAAAAAGATGTAAGGAGAATTCTTTCCTCTTCATTTTTTTGAAATAATTTCAGGATAATTGGTGTTAGTTCTTCTTTATAAGTTTGGTAGAATTCAGCTTTTCCATTGGTAGCAGATGTTTTTGGCCTATTCTTTGGCCTTCTGGTGGTGAACACATGTGCCTGAGGTGATGGACAGTGTGTGGTGATTCCCAGGTTCCCGGGTGGCGTGCTTGGGTACTGAGGTGGCGAGGTGCCAGCCCAAGTGGTCGTATTCTCAGGTCCCCCAGTGGTGTGCACAAGTCAGGTGGTGGTGTACTGGACAGAGCAATCTCCAGGCCACCTGGCTACATGCTTAGATGGCAGAAGTGGTGGTAGCAATGGAGGTGGGCAGGGAGAGCCCACCCTTAGGGCACATGCCAGTGTACTGTGGCCCTGTTTCTGGTGGGGGTGGGATTGCCTGTCTCAGCACCCCAGAGAAGTAGCTTTCAGGCTCTGGGGAGCCTGTACTTTAACTCCTTTTGTCCTGAGTGCAGCCTTTCCAGTCCACTGCACTGCCAGTTGTTTGGGGTTTCTGACATCGTGTGGTCTAAAGTGTTGGGAAACAGCCAAACTACTGAGTCCAGTCAGCATCATGCTGCTGCAGCCCTCTAGGCAAACATGGGGGAAAGTCAGTGGGGGCTCCAGGGATGTAGTGAGGCAGGGGCTGTTGGACCCCAAGGCAGGATGTATCCTGGTGGGGTGGGGCTCTGAAAATGCCAATGTACTCCGGATACTTGGGTCTTGGGGTATATCTGGGACCAAGTGTGATCTCCTTCCTTGGAGCAATATCATCATAAATATTCCAGGAAGATACCTATATTAGTCTCAGGGCCTGCAAGGGTCGAGGTGCTCTCTTATGGCAGGATTTCAAGAGTTTATAGTGAAAATGTGGACCACTGGAAATCTGTCACTTACCTTTTCCCTGCACTAGGGGCTCTCTCTGGGCTGCCAGCCAATTCCAGCCAGGCCAGCTGCCTTATGTCCTTCTCCTTCCTTGCCTTAGGTGTTTCCTGTCACTTCTCTGCTGAATTCCAGTGTTCTCTCTCAGACGCTCTATGTGAAGTGTGACTATCTATTTACCATTTTGGTTCTTCTTTGTGGATAAAGTAAGTGCCAAATGACTCTAGTCAGCCATCTTTAGATTTTTATTTTTAATGAAGACCAGCTTAATAATTCTTTCAGGGTTTATGCCTTTCATATTGTATCCAAAAAGTCATCATAAATCTCAAAATCATCAAGATTTTCTTCTGTTTTCTAGCAATTTTATAGTTTTGCATTTTACATTTAGGCCTGTGATCCATCAGAGTTAGTTCATGTGAATGGTGTAACATCTATATGTAGAGTCATGGTTTTGCACGTGGATGTCCAGTTGTTACAGCATCATCTGTTGAAAAGACTATATTAGCTACATTGTATTGCCTTTGCTTCTTTTTCAAAGATAGGTTGACTATATTTATGTGGGTCCGTTTCTGGGATCTCTATTCTGTTCTATTCATCTATGTGTCTATACTTTCACCAGTACCACACTGTTTTGCTTACTCTAGCTTTATAATGAATCTTGAAAACAGATACTGTCAGTCTTCAAATTTTGTTCTTCTCCTTCAATATTTTGCTAATAATTCTGTGTCTTTTGTCTCTACATCTGAACTTTAGAGTCAATATCCACAAAATAACTTCCGGGATTTTGACTAGGATTGTACTAAACCTATAGATCAGTTTGGGAAGAACTAACAATTAGAGTGTATTTAATTTTCCTTTTGTTAGGGAGGCATGAACCTAGAAGAACCAGAGTGACATCACTTTGAAATTCACTTCATCTTGAAACTAACAAGGCATATTGCTTGCCAGTCAGAACTCATGGTGTTAAGATGTTTACAGCTAAGGAAGCTGCTTGGTAATAACTCCAAGGACAAACTCTTACAACAACAGAAAGTCCAGATGTCCCAATACCCAGAACAATATATGTTTTCAAGATAATTATAGTTATGATTTGAAGTACTCACACACTACAATATCAGAAGTAATTTTATTTAAATCAATAGAATAAGAAGTTTTGTCATGCTGTCAGCCCACCTGCACGTAAGGACAGCATAATTTAGTCTTTACATAGACAAGACCCCTATATAAGAACAGCTTAACAATGGCATGTTCCTCTCCTTGCTTCCTAAGGATACCCTACTCTGTAATGGAGTAGTTACTAATAAACTTGCTTCTTTTACTGTGCTCTGTGATTCATCGTTAATGCTTTTCTGTGCAAGAGCCAAGAACATGCTCCTGGGATCTAGATCAAGACCCCTTTTTCCAGTAACACTTTCTATTAACATAAAATATATCTCCAATTACTGAGTTCTTTTTTATTTCTTTCAGATAGCTCTTGTACTTATCTTGCTAGATTTATACCTAAGTATTTCATTGTTTGCATTTAGTTGTTTTTTGAGAGTTGATATCTCACTGTGTTGCCCAGGTTGGAGTGCAGGGGTTATTCACAGATGCCATTATAATGCAATGTGACCCTGAACTTCCATTTCCAAGAGATCCTCCCATCTTAGCCTCCCAAGTAGCTAAGACTACAGGTATAGTCCAACACACTCAGCAGTATTTTATATTTTGTGCAAATGTAAATGTTTTTATGTTTTAAATTTCAAATTCCACTTTTTCATTGCTGGTATTTGCTTTTGCATATTAACCTTACCCTGAAACCTTGTTATAATTGCTTATTAGTTTTAGTTTTTGTTGTTGTGGATTCTTTTAGATTTTTCCATAGATGATAATGTCGCCTGCAAACAAAGACAGTTTTATTTCTTCCCAATCAGTATACCTTTTACTTCCTTTTCTTGTCATTGTGTTAGCTAAGACTTCCAGTATAATCTTGACAACAGGTAGTGAGAGGGGATGTCCTTTGCTTGTTCCTAACCTTAGGGAAAAAGCTTCTAATTTCTTCCTGTTAATAATGATGTTAGCTCTAGGTTTTTGTAGATATTCTTTACCAAGTTAGGAAGTTCCCTTTTATTCCTAGTTTGCTGAATGTTTTCATTATGAACGGGTTTGGATTTTATCAAGTACATTTTGTGCATCTATACATATAATCGTGATTTTTCTTCTTTAGCTTACTAATGTGATGGCTTACATTGATTTTCTAATGTTGAACCAGCCTTGCACACCTGTTCGTGGTGTTCAACTCTTTTCATACATTGTGAGTTTCAATATGCTAATATTTTGTCTAGGAATTTTGCATCTATGCTTATGAAACTTAATTGTCTATAATTTTTTTTCTGGTAAAATATATTTCTCTTGTTTTGGTATTAGGATGGTGCTAGGCTCATAGAATTAGTTAGAAAGTATTCCCTCTGCTTCTGTCTTATGAAAGAGCTTCTGAAGAATTGGTATAATTTCTTCCTTTAGTGTTTGTTAGAATTCATCAGTCAACCTATCTTGGCCTAGTTTTCTTTTTGGAAGGTTCTAAATTATTAATTTATAGGAAAGAGAAAGATAAAGGGCATAAAAATAGGAAGAGAGGAAATCAAACTATCCCAGTTGGCAGACAACATGATTCTGCATCTAGAAAACTTTATAGTCTCAGGCCAAAACTTCCTTTAGCAGAAAATCAACTTCAGCAAACATTCAGGATACAAAATAAATATAGAAAAATCACTAGCTTTCCTATACACCAACAACAGCAAAGCTGAGAGTCAAAAAGAAACACAATCCCATTCAGAATTGCCACAGAAGAAAAAAAAAATTAGAATACAGCTAACCAAGGAGGTGAGAGATCTTTACAGTGAGAATTACAAAACACTGCACAAAGAAATCAGAGATGTCACAAATAAATGGAAAAACATTTCATGCTCATAGATTGGAAGAATTAGTATGATTAAAATGGTAATACTGCCCAAAGCAATTTATAGGTGTAGTGCTATTCCTATCAAACTACCAATGACATTCTTCACAGAACTAAAATAAAAACTATTTTAAAATTTATGACTGAAAACCAAAGCAAAAAAGAGCTCAACTTAGCCAAAGTAATTCTAAGCAAAAAAAAAAAAAAAAGGAAAGAAAAAGGCTGAAGGCATCACACTATCCAACTTCAAACTATACTACAGGACTACAGTAACCAAAAAAAGTATGGTACCACCACAGAAACAGATACATAGATCAATGCAACAGAATAGAGAGCTCAGAAATAAAGCCACAAACCTACAACTGTCTGATCTTTGACAAAGCTGACAAAAACAAAGACACCCTATTCCATAAATGGTGCTGGGATAACTGGCTAGCCATACATAGAAGATTGAAACAGGATCCTTTCCTTATACCATATGCAAAAATAAATTCAAGATGGATTAAAGACTTAAATGTAAAACCCAAACCTATAGAAACCCTGGAAGACAACCTAAGCGATACCATTCTGGACATAGGAATGAGCCAAGATTTCATGACAAAGTTGTCAAAAGCAATCACAACAGCAAAAAAATGATAAGTTGAATCTAATTAAACTAAAGAGTTTCTGCAGAGAAAAAAATATCAAAAGAGTAAGCTTACAACCTACAGAATGGGAGAAAATATTTGTAAACTATGCACCTGACAAAGGTCTAATATATACCATCCATAAGTAACTTAAACACATTTATAAGAAAAGACATACAATTCCAGTAAAAAGTGGGCAAAGGACATGAACAGACACTTTTCAAAAGAAGACATACATGTGACCAACAAGCATATGAAGAAAAGCTTAATATCACTGATCATTAGAGAAATACAAATAAAAACCACAATGAGATACCATCTCACATCAGTCAGAATGACTGTTATTAAAAGTATAAAATAACAGATGCTGATGTGAGTGTGGAGAAAAGGGAGCAATTATACACTGTTGTTAGGAGTTGAAATTAGTTCAAACATTATGGAAAACAGGGTGGCAATTTCTCAGAGACCTAAAAAAAGGAACTATCCTTCAACCCAGCAACCCCATTACAAGGAATTTACCCAAAGGAATATAAACCATTCTACCATAAAGACACATAAATGCATATGTTTATCACAACATTCACAACACTATTCACACTATTCACAATAGTGAAGAGTGAATATTATAACATTGTAATAATGTTGTAATATTGTGAATATTACAACACTATTCACAATAGCAAAAACATTGGATCAAACTAAGTGTCCATCAGTGGCAGTTTGGATAAAGAAAATCTGGTGGTTTCCATTCCAAGATGCCCAAATAGGAATAGCTCTGGTCTGCAGCTCCCAGCGTGATTGATGCAGAAGATGGGTGATTTCTGAATTTGCAACTGAGGTACCTGGTTCATCTCACTGGGACTGGTTGGACAGTGGGTGCAGCCCATGGAGGGTGAGCTGAGGCAGGGTGGGGCATCACCTCACCCGGGAAGCACAAAGTGTCAGGGGATTTCCCTTTCCTAGTCAAGGGAACCTGGGACAGACTGTACCTGGAAAAATGGGACACTTCCACCCAAATACTGCGCTTTTCCCATGGTCTTAGCAACTGGCAGACCAGGAGATTCTCTCCCCTGCCTCCTTGACAGGTCCCATGCCTACGGAGCCTGGCTCACTGCTAGTGCAGCAGTCTGAGATTGACCTGTGAGGCTGCAGCCTGGCAGGGGAGGGGCGTCCACCATTGGTGAGGCTTGAGTAGGTAAACAAAGTGGCCAGGAAGCTCAAACTGGGCAGAGTCCACCGCAGCTCAGCAAGGCCTACTGCCTCTATAGACTCCACCTCTGTGGGCAGTGCATAGCTGAACAAAAGGCAGCAGAAACTTCTGCAGACTTAAACGTCCCTGTCTGACAGCTCTGAAGAGAGCAGTGGTTCTCTCAGCATGACGTCTGAGCTCTGAGAACGGACAGACTGCCTCCTCAAGTGGGTCCCTCACCCCCATGTAGCTAAACTAGGAGACACCTCCCAGTAGGGGCCGACAGACACCTCATACAGACAGGTGTCCCTCTTGGATGAAGCTTCCAGAGAAAGGATCAGGCAGCAATATTTACTGTTCTGCAATATTTGCTGTTCTGCAGCGTCTGCTGGTGATACCCAGGCAAACAGGGTCTGGAGTGGACCTCGAGCAAACTCCAACAGACCTGCAGCTAAGGGACCTGACTGTTAGAGGGAAAACTAGCAAACAGAAAGGAATAGCATCAACATCAACAAAAAGGACATCTACAACAAAACCCCATCTGTAGGTCACCAACATCAAAGACCAAAGGTAGATAAAAACACAAAGATGGGGAGAAACCAGAGAAGAAAAGCTGAAATTCTAAAAACCAGAGTGCCTCTTCTCCTCCAAAGGATCGCAGCTCCTCGCCAACAATGGAACAAAGCTGGATGGAGAATGACTTTGATGAGATGACAGAAGCAGGCTTCAGAAGGTCGGTAGTAACAAACTTCTCCAAGCTAACGGAGCATGTCCTAACCATCACAAAGAAGCTAAAAACCTTGAAAAAAGGTGAGACGAATGGCTAACTAGAATAAACAGCATAGAGAAGACCTTAAATGACCTGATGGAGCTGAAAACCGTGGCATGAGAACTTCGTGACGCATTCACAAGCTTCAATAGCTGATTTGATCAAGTGGGAGAAATGGTATCAGTGATTGAAGATCATATTAATGAAATAAAGCGAGAAGACAAGTTTGGAGAAAAAAAGAGTAAAAACAAATGAACACAGACTCCAAGAAATATGGGACTATGTGAAAAGACTAAATTTATGTTTCATTGGTGTACCTGAAAATGATGGGGAGAATGGAACTAAGTTGGAAAACACTCTTCAGGATATTATGCAGGAGAACTTCCCCAACCTAGCAAGGTAGGCCAACATTCAAATTCAGGAAATACAGAGAACACCACAAAGATACTCCTCGAGAAGAGCAACCCCAAGACCCATAGTTGTCAGATTCACCAAGGTGGAAATGAAGCAAAAAATTTTAAGGGCAGCCAGAGAGAAGGGTTGGGTTACCCACAAAGCAAAGCCCATCAGACTAACAGCGGATCTCTCAGCAGAAACCCTACGAGCCAGAAGAGAGTGGGGGCCAATATTCAACATTCTTAAAGAAAAGAATTTTCAGCCCGGAATTTCATATCCAGCCAAAATAAGCTTCATAAATGAAGGAGAAATAAAATCCTACACAGACAAGCAAATTCTGAGAGATTTTGTCGCCAGCAGGCCTGCCTTACAAGAGCTCCTGAAGGAAGCACTGAACATGGAAAGGAACAACTGGTACCAGCCACTGCAAAAACATGCCAAATTGTAAATACCATCAATGCCATAAAGAAACTGCATCAATTAATGGCAAAATAACCAGCTAACATCCTAATGACGGGATCAAATTCACACATAACAATATTAACCTTAAATGTAAATGGCCTAAATGCCCCAATTAAAAGTCACAGACTGGCAAATTGGATAAAGAGTCAAGACCCATCAGTGTGCTGCATTCAGGAGACCCATCTCACGTGCAGAGACACACATAGTCTCAAAATAAAGGGATGGAGGAAGATCTACCAAGCAAATGGAAAGCAAAAAAAAAGCAGGGGTTGCAATTCTAGTCTCTGATAAAACAGACTTTAAACCAACAAAGATCAAAAGAGACAAAGAAGGCCATTACATAATGGTAAAGGGATGAATTCAACAAGAAGAGTTAACTATCCTAAATATATATGCACCCAAAACAGGAGCACCCAGATTCATAAAGCAGGTGCTTAGAGACCTACAAAGAGACTTAGACTCCCACACAATAATAATGGAAGACGTTAACACCCTAGTGTCAATATTAGACAGATCAAGGGGACAGAAGGTTAACAAGAATATCCAGGACTTGAACTCAGCTCTGCACTAAGTGGACCTAATAGACATCTACAGAACTCTCCACCCCAAATCAACAGAATATACATTCTTCTCAGCACCACATCACTGTTATTCTAAAATTGGCCATATAATTGGAAGTAAAGCACTCCTTAGCAAATGTGAAAGAACATAAATCACAACAAACTGTCTCTCAGACCACAGTGCAATCAAATTAGAACCCAGGATTAAGAAACTCACTCAAAACCACAACACTAAATGGAAATTGAACAACCTGCTCCTGAATGACTACTGGGTAAATAATGAAATGAAGGCAGAAATAAAGATGTTCTTTGAAACCAATGAGAACAAAGACACAACGTACCAGAATATCTGGGACACATTTAAAGCAGTGTGTACAGGGAAATTTATAGCACTAAATGCCCACAAGAGACAGCAAGAAAGATCTAAAATCAACATCCTAACATCACAATGAAAAGAACTAGAAAAGCAAGAGCAAACACATTCAAAAGCTAGCAGAAGGCAAGAAATAACTAAGATCAGAACAGAACTGAAGGAGATAGAGACACAAAAAATCCTTTGAAAAATCAATGAATCCAGGAGCTGGATTTTGAAAAGATCAACAAAGTTGATAGACCACTAGCAAGACTAATAAAGAAGAAAAGAGAGAAGAATCAAATAGATGCAATAAAAAATGATAAAGGGGATATCACCACCAATCCCATAGAAATACAAACTACCATCAGAGAATATTGTAAACACCTCGATGCAAATAAACTAGAAAATCTAGACGAAATGGATAAATTCCCGGACACATACACTCTCCCAAGAGTAAACCAGGGAGAAGTTGAATCTCTGAATAGACCAATAATAGGCTCTGAAATTGAGGCAATAATTAATAGCCTACCAACAAAAAAAAGTCCAGGACCAGATGGAGTCACAGCCAAATTCTATCAGAGGTACAAAGAGGAGCTGGTACCATTCCTTCTGAAACTATTCCAATCAATAGAAAAAGAGGGAATCCTCCCTGACTCATTTTATGAGGCCAGCATCATCCTGATACCAAAGCCTGGCAGAGACACAACAAAAAAAGAGAATTTTAGACCAATATCCCTGATGAACATCAATGTGAAATTCCTCATTAAAATACTGGCAAACTGAATCCAGCAGCACATCAAAAAGCTTATCCACCAAGATCAAGTTGGCTTCATCCCTGGGATGCAAGGCTGGTTCAACATATGCAAATCAATAAATGTAACCCATGACATAAACAAAACCAGCGACAAAAACCACATGATTATCTCAATAGATGCAGAGCTTTTGACAAAATTTAACAGCCCTTCATGCTAAAAACTCTCAATAAACTAGATATTGATGGAATGTATCTCAAAATAATCAGAGCTATTTATGACAAACCCACAGCCAATATCATACTGAATGGGCAAAAACTGGAAGCATTCCCTTTGACAACTGTCACAAGACAAGGATGCCCTCTCTTACCACTCCTATTTAACATAGGGTTGGAAGTTCTGGCCAGGGCAATCAGGCAACAGAAAGAAATAAAGGGTATACAGTTAGCAAAGGAGGAAGTCAAATTGTCCCTGTTTGCAGATGACATGATTATATATATAGAAAGCCGCATTTTCTCAGCCCAAAATCTCCTTAAGCTGATAAGCAACTTCAGGAAAGTCTCAGGATACAAAATCAACTTGCCCCCAAATCAAAAGCGTTCCTATACACCAATAACAGACAAACAGAGAGCCAAATCATGAGTGGACTCCCATTCACAATTGCTACAAAGAGAATAAAATACCTAGGACTCCATCTTACAAGGGATGTGAAGGATGTTTTCAAGGAGAACTACAAACCGTTGCTCAATGAAATAAAAGAGGACACAAACAAATGGAAGAACATTCCATGCTCATGCATAGGAAGAATCAATATCGCGAAAATGGCCATACTGCCCAAGGTAATTTATAGATTTAATGCCATCCCCATCAAGCTACCAATGACTTTCTTCACAGAATTGGAAAAAACTACTTTAAAGTTCATATGGAACCAAAAAAGAGCCCACATTGCCAAGACAATCCTAAGCCAAAAGAACAAAGCTGGAGGCATCACACTACCTGACTTCAAACTACCCTACAAGGCTACAGTAACCAAAACAGCATGGTACTGGTACCAAAACAGAGATATAGACCAATGGAACAGAACAGAGCCCACAGAGATAACACCATGTATCTACAACCATCTGATCTTTGACAAACCTGACAAAAACAAGAAATGGGGAAAGGATTCCATATTTAATAAGTGGTGTAGGAAAAACTGGCTAGTCATATGTAGAAAGCTGAAACTGGATCCCTTCCTTATACCTTATACAAAAATTAATTCAAGATGGATTAAAGACTTAAATGTTAGACCTAAAACCATAAAAACCCTAGAAGAAAACCTAGGCAATACCATTCAGGACATAGGCATGGGCAAGGACTTCATGACTAAAACACCAAAGCAATGGCAACGAAAGCCAAAATTGACAAATGGGATCTAATTAAACTAAAGAGCTTCTGCACAGCAAAAGAAACTACCATCAAAGTGAACAGGCAACCTACAGAATGGGAGAAAATTTTTGCAATCTACCCATCTGACAAAGGGCTAATATCCAGAATCTACAAAGAACTTAAACAAATTTACAAGAAAAAAACAAACAACCCCATCAAAAAGTCGGCAAAGGATATGAACAGACACTTCTCAAAAGAAGACATTTATGCAGCCAACAGACACATGAAAAAATGCTCATCATCACTGGCCATCAGAGAAATGCAAATCAAAACCACAGTGAGATACCATCTCATGCCAGTTAGAACGGTGATCATGAAAAAGTCAGGAAACAACAGATGCTGGAGAGGATGTGGAGAAGTAGGAACAAACACTTTTACACTGTTGGTGGGAGTGTAAATTAGTTCAACCATTGTGGAAGACAGTGTGGCAATTCCTCAAGGATCTAGAACTAGAAATACCATTTGACCCAGCTGTCCCATTGCTGGTTATATACCCCAAGGATTATAAATCATGCTACTGTAAAGACACATGCACATGTATGTTTAAGGCAGCACTATTGACAATAGCAAAGACTTGGAACCAACCCAAATGTCCATCAATGATAGACTGGATTAAGAAAATGTGGCACATATACACCATGGAATACTATGCAGCCATAAAAAAGGATGAGTTCATGTCCTTTGCAGGGACCTAGATGAAGCTGGAAACCATCATTCTCAGAAAACTATCAAAAGGACAGAAAACCAGCCACACCGCATGTTTTCACTCATAGGTGGAAACTGAACAATGAGAACACTTGGACACAGGGTGGGGAACATCGCACACTGGGGCCTGCTGGGGTGTGGTGGGCTGGGGTAAGGATAGCATTAGGAGAAATACCTGATGTAAATGATGAGTTGATGGGTGCAGCACACCAACATGGCACATGTATACCTATGTAACAAACCTGCACATTGTGCACATGTACTCTAGAACTTAAAGTATAATAATTAAAAAAGAAAATCTGGTACATTTACACCATGGAAAACTATGCAGCAATAAAAAAAGAATGAGATTATGTCCTTTTCAGGAACATGGATAGAGATGGAGGCCATTATCCTTAACAAACTAATGCTGGAATAGAAAACCGAGTACTGCATGTTCTCACTTACAAATGGGAATTAAAGGATAAGAACATATGGGCAGAGTGGAGAAATAGACGCTGGGGGTTTCTTATAAGTATATATATATATATACTTATGTATATATATACTTATATATATATACTTACATATATATATACTTACATATATATATATATATACTTACATATATATATATATGAGTTGCATGTTTTGATCTACTTGGGCAATCTCTGTCTTTTAATTGGCATATTTAGACTATTGACATTCCAAGTGATTATTGATATACTTGGATTAATATATACCATATTTGTTACTGTTTATTTGTTGCTCTGGCTTTTTGTTTCTATTTTTGTCTTATACTCTTTTTTCTGCCTATTGTTGTTTTAATTGAGCATTTTATATCATTTTGCTTGTTCTTTTTCCTTAAAAACTGTTTTGTTTCCTTTCTTAGGTTTTTTTTCCCCATGGTTGCCCTAGAGTTTGCAATATACATTTACGAGTAATGCAACCCACTTTTGAATAAGATGATAATAACAAAATAATACTAATTCCCTTTTCCTGTCCTTCATATCCCCACTGTTATTTGTTTTATTATATACATACTTACATAAGAATATGCCATACAAGATATAAATATAAGCCTACAAAATTTAATATGTTATTGCTCTTATTATTTTGAACAAACATCTGTTTGTCAATTAAGAATGAGAAAAAATAAAAGTTTTTATTTTATATTAACTATTTCTTCTTGGATGTTCTTTCTTACTTTATGTAGCTCTGCATTTCTGGCCTATATTACTTTCCTTCTCTCTAAAATTTTTTTTTAAATGTTTTCTGTAAGGCAAGTCTACTGGAAAAAAATTCCTTCAATTTTTGTTTGTTGGAGAAGTTTTTATTTCTCCTTCACTTTTAAAGGACAATTTTGCAGTTCGTAAAACTTAAGTTATTGTCTTTTTCTCTCTAAACACTTTCATTATTTCATTCTACTCTCTTCTTGCTTGCATGCTTCTGTAAAGAAGTGGCATGTAATTCTTGTCTTTTCTTCCCTTTAGGTAAGACTTCTTTTCCCTTCTGGGTTCTTTCAGAATTTTTTTTCTTTTATCTTTGATTTTCTGTAGTTTGAAAATAATATGCCCAAGTGTAGTTTTTTGTTTTGTTTTTGTTTTATTTTTTGTTTGTAAAACAACAATGTAAAACAGTTGGACTGCATGGAGTTCTGTGAGATTCCTGGATCTGTGGTTTGGTGCCTGACATTAATTTGGGGAAATTCTTAGTCATTATTTTTTCAAATATTTCTTCTGCTTCTTGCTTTTTTTCTTCCCCTCTGGTATTCCCAATATACATCACATGTTACACCTTTTGTAGTTGTCCCACAGTTCTTGGATATTCTGTTCTTCATTTTTCAGTCTTCGTTCTTTATGCATTTCAGTTTTTGAGGTTTCTTTTGATATATCTTGAAGCTCAGAGATTTTTCCTTAACCGTGTGGAGTCTACGAAAAATCCCATTGTGTTAGTCCATTCTGCTTTGCTTTAAAGGAATACCTGAGACTGTGTAATCTATAAGGAAAAAAAAAGGCTTATTTGGCTCATGGTTCTACCAGCTCTACAAGAAGCACGGTGCCAGCACCTGCCTCTGGTGAAACCTCAGGAAGCTTTCACTCACGGTGGAAGGGAAGGGGAGCTGATGTGTTACATAGTAAGAGAGGGAGCAAGAGAGATGCCAGGCTCTTTTAATCAACCAGCTCTTGCATAAACTAATAGATTGAGATCACACTCATCACCATCAAGATGGCACCAAATCCTTCATGAGAGATCAGACTCTGTGAACCAAACACCTCCAACTAGGCCCCGCCTCCAACATTGGGGATCACTTCATGAGACTTGGAGGGGACACATATCCAAACTCTATCAACCATCAAAGGCATTCTTCATTTCTATTACAGTGTTTATCTCTAGCATTTCTTTTTGTTCCTTCCTTAGAATTTCCAGCTCTCTGCTTGTATTGAGCATCTGTTCTTACATGCTGTCTACTTTATCTATTACAGCTCGTATCATATTAATTATGGTTGTTTAAATTCACTTACTGATAGTTCCAACATTCCTGCAATATCTGGTTCTGATGCTTTCTCTGTCTCTTCAAACTGCCTTTTGCCTTTTAGTATAACTTATAATTTCTTGATAGCTGGACAAGATGAATTAAGTATAAGAAACTGCTGCAGATAGGTTTCTAGTAATGTGGTGGTAAGGTGGATGAGGGGAGAGGAAGTGGTCTGTGGTCCTATTTTAGAGCCTCTTGCCTCTAGACTAGGAAGTTAAGTTTTTTTATTTGTTTTTTTCATACCGAGTCATCTTAATTTTCTTCTACTTCTTTTAACATCTAGCACATTTTGCTGTAGACTAAGAAAATAAGATAAAATACAGTTGAACCTCCTCCATAGGTTCTGCATCCACAGATTCAACAAATAGTGGATTGAAAACAGTATTCAAGGAATGCAGAACCCCCTATTTCTAAGGGTCAGTTGATCATAACCACGGTTTCTTTGGGGTGGACTATGGAACTTGAACCTCAGCGTATTTTGATATCCCCGAGCATCCTGGAACCCATACCGAGGGATGACTATATTTCTATGAAAGCTCACCCTCCAGAATGCATTATGTAAAGTTAAATGCATGCCTGTGTGTGTATACATGCATGCTCTTAAATAAACTACTGCCCAGTCTTGGTTATGTAAGATTCTAGAAAATCTGAAAGGAAATATATAAAAGGAAGGAGAAAAAAGTTGCTGTAGTGTCCTTGAAGCTCAATAATATAGCAGCCAAAAGAAAACCTTTAGAATCACAAGGGAAACACAATTTACAGCCAGAAGCTCACCGTAGTATCTTTAGTACTTGACAAAGAAATGGGTAGAATCAAGTTAGTGATTATGCAGCTGAGCATAGTACAGTTTGTGGCATTTGCTTACAAAAACATGCAAGAAAATGTATGATTACTAAATGCCCTTTGCATATATGATTTGCTACTTTCATTTCTGCTCCCCCTTGAAACTGTTTTATTGTTTGGAATTGCTATGAGAAAAATCCATGTTATTTTTTATAGGCCATATCTTTAATTAATTAATTAATTTTGTCTTCATGTCAGTTTTCATTCCCCAAAGTGATGTGGGAAGAGTGTTTACAGACTTGTAATATGCTAAAGAATTGTAACAAAAGTAACATGCTTCTTACTCCACACCAAACTGCTTGCCAAAAGCAACCATTTCAACTCATTCAGTGGTTTCTTCTGGTTTTTACTTCCTAAATAAAGCATTTATTACTATTATCGATATCTCCTGAGAGGTCCAAGTTAGATGCCATCTCTCGACCTTCCTGTTGTGAAAAAGGAGGTTCACTTACATCCTTTCTCCTGTCCTTTCAATGTCATAACGCCACAATTTTTGGTTACATTCACAATCACTAAAAAGTGTACACGGCCGACCAACTAATATGCTATGTTTTTCTTTTTTTATTTCAATAGTTTTGGGGGAACAGGAGGTGTTTGGTTCTATGTGAAAGTTCTTTAGTGGTGATTTTTGAAATTTATCCTTCACCCCCCTCCCACCCTTCCCCCTGAGTCCCCAAAGTCCCTAGGATGGATAGGATTGCTAGCTTAGACTAGAGTTGGATATTTCCTTTCTCTTGTATTACATGCTAGAGTGAGTTAGAGCTGAAAATTTCCCTTCTCCGAGGTCAGTTAGACTGTAATAAAGTCCTAGCAGGTGAAGCTTTGGTTAACTAGTTTTTCCTGAGGACATATTTTGTGAAGAAGAACAGTGTTCTGGCATATTTCAAAATGATTTCTTTTTCCTATTCCCCTGCTGGAAGCATGAGGGCATTTTTCTGATATTTAGTGAAAGAACTCCTGGAGGTAAAACTCAAAAAAGTGTGGGAGCCCCTTCTAATACTGGGTACCCTGGAGTTTTTAACTGTGAAACTTGCGCACGCTTCGCCTCCAGAATTTTGCTGATTAGAGTTCAAGTTTTCTTACTCCAGGACTGGTTCCTATGAAGGTTTCTGCTCTGGTATGTTGTGACTCTATACCTCCTTGTCTGTCCTTTCAATTTTCAGGGCAGTCATTTGCCGTGAACTCAATTATGTTATGTATCTGAAAAAAGTTGTTGATTTTTTGGATTGTTCATCTTTTTACTTGTTTTTAGGATGGAGCAGTGACTTCCAAGCTCCTTATATGCAGAAATGGCAAATAAAATTACAATTTTTTTTTTACTTTAGTTTTTTTTTACAAATATAAGAAGGGCTGTGATTTTGTTGCTCAACATTTACTTTCTCAATCAGTATGTTTAATATTCATAACAACACTTTTGTACATATGGAACTTGGGAAGAAAGAGATTAAATGACTTGCATAAGGTCACAGAGTAAATAAGTGGTGAATCAAGGGACTTCAACACAGGCTTGTCTGACACAAAAATAAGTGCATTTTAGCCTATACCACATGGTCTCTGGGGCTCGCTCTAGGGTAGGCAGATATGATCTGCCTTATACTTGAAAAAGAATAGCTAATTATTGGATTTTCTATGAAAATATGTTAGGGAATGGCAGAGATTAGGATCAACCCTACTCAGATCTCATGGACTGAGAGGGAATGTGTGGTCCCCAAAGTAAATCAAGGGGTCTGTAATACAGAATTCTAAGATGGCCTCCAAGTTGTTGCCGTGGTGTTTATACCCTGTATAATCCTCTCCTCTTGAGTTTGGGCAGGACCTGTGAATAGGTTATATGGCAAAGGTGAAAAGACTTTTCAGATATAAATTCCCTAATCCGTTGATTATGAGTCAATCAAAAGGGATAGTATACTGGCTGTGCCTGACCTAATCAAGCGAGCCCTTTTAAAAAGGGACTAAGCCTTCTCTAAAGTCATAGTCTCAAAGCAGCAAAGATACCCTTTTGCTGGCCTTGAATAAACAAACAACCGTGTTGTGAACTGCCTGTGAAAAGGGGAAGCCATTAGGATCTGAGATCCTCAGTCCTACAGCAGCAAGGACCTGAACTCTACTGACAATTTAAATGAGGCTGGAAGCAGATCCCCACCTCCAGATTAGCACATAGCTCAGCTGACATACATGATTGCAACCTTAGAAAACCCTGAATTGAGGATGCAGTGTAGCTGTGCCCAGACTACTGATGCATAGAAACTGTAAGGTAAAAAATCAGTGTTGTTTTAAGCCATTAAGTGTGTGGTAATTTGTTATACAAAATGGAAAACTAATGCAAGGTCATTATCTTGTTTGGGGCAGGGTAAAATATCAGCCACCTTTGTCTTACTCCATTTAGTGCTGCTATAATGGAATACTTAAGACTGGATAATATATAAAAAAGAGAAATGTATTTCCTCACAGTTCTAGAGACTGGGAAGTCCAATATTAAGATGCCAGCATCTTGTGAGGACCTTCTTGCTGCATCATCACAGGGTAGAAGGCATCACATGGTGGAAGGGTGAAGAGGGAACAAAAGGGAGCTGACTTGTCCTTTTATAATAGCATTAATCCACCCATGAGGGAGGACACCACATGGCCTAATCACCTCTCAGAAGTCCCAGCTCTTCGCCAGACTTGGTGGCACATGCCTGTAGTCCTGTAGTTCAAGCTACTTAAGAGGCTGAGGTGGGAGGACCATTGGAGCCCCCAAATTCAAGGCTGCAGTGAGCTATAATTGCACCACTGCACTTAAGCCTGAGCAACAGAATGAGACATCATCTTAAAATTTAAAATGTCCCTGCTCTTACTACTGTTACAATGGCAATTAAATTTCAACGTGAATTTTGGAGAGGACAAACATCCAAACCATAGCAACTCCCTCCAGGTCTCCCTCCTGTTCTAGGTGTTCTGCCTAGCTGCCTAGAGAAAGCGATGTAAAAAGCTGAGGCATAAATATCAGAAACAGCTATCTATGCAAAGAAGAATATAAATATTGCAGAAATAGAGGCTAACTTGCACAAAGGGCTAGAGGTGAAAAAGAGAGAGAAAGTCTCATTCTGATTTGAGATATCACAAAATGCTTTTTAGAAAAGCTGAGACTTATTGTATTCGTGGGAAAGAAAAAGAAAATCCTCAAATCCCTCCTTCTGCCATTGCAGCTTACTTGGCAGAATGTCTGTTGAGGATGTCTCAGAGTACATTTTATTTACCCCACCAAGTTTTAGGCTTTTTTCAGATGGCAGTGAAATAATTAATCACCAGCAGAAGTTTGAAAACAGTCCATTCAGTGGGGAGAGAAAAAATTTTCTGTCAACTGACTTGGAGACCAAACAAGTAGATGATTGAATTTCTTTCCTTAGGAAGGGACCAGCTGACACAGTAATTGAGAAAAGCAGAATTTCCTCCTATCCCTAGAGAAGAAAAGAGTTTCATTTTTACAGTTGATATATTCCCTCTGAGTGGGGAGGCATTTCATCAATTCATTTCATGTTGTGATTTAATTTCATTTCTCTTAAACTAATTAGATACTGACTTCCTTCTGCCTCCACACTCAGTGGGTAGTGAGGAGAGATTCTAGATTGGCCTCTGATGCCTGAGGTCAGAAGACCAGAATCCAGAAGTGGGCTCTGTAGCTTCTTTGTAAAAATATCTTTTTTGGCCAGGGGTGATAGCTCACGCCTGTAATCCCAGCACTTTGGGAGGCCGAGATAAGCAGATCACCTGAGGTCAAGAGTTCAAGACCAGCCTGGCCAACATGGTGAAACCCTGTCTCTACTAAAAATACAAAAAATTAGCCTGGCATGGTGGTGCGCCCCTGTGGTCCCAGCTACTCTGGAGGCTGAGGTTGGAGAATTGCTTTAACCAGGGAGGCGGAGGTTGCAGTGAGCTGAGATCATGCCATTGCATTCCAGCCTGGGTGATAGAGCAAGACTTCATCTCAAAAACAAAAACAAAAACAATCTTTATTTTATTATTGAGGTGTAATTCACATAAACATTAACTTCAACATTTTAAGGTCTACGATCCAGTGGTTTTCAGTGAATTCACTGTGTTGTATAACCATCCAGTCAACTAATTCTAAATCTTTTCTACTCCTCTCTTCCCCAAGTATCTCATACCTACTAGCAGACAACCTCAATTCCAATTCCTCCTTACTCTATCACCAGGTAACAATTTATCAGCTTTCTGTCACTATGGAATTGCTTATTCTGTACATTTCAAACAAATGGAATCATACAATATGTGGGCTTTGGTGTCCGGCTTCTTTCACTCAGCATGTTTTCAAGGTTTGTCCATGTCACAGCATGTACCAATATTTCATTCCTTTTTATAGCTGAATAATATAACATCATATAAACATATCATTTTTTATCCATTGATCATTGATAGACATTAGTTGTGTTTTCACTTTTTTGCTATTATGAATAATCCTCCTTATAAACATTTTTGAAAATGTTTTTGTGTGAAAATATGTTATCAGTTATCTTGGGTATATACCTAAAAGTTAAATTGCTGGGCCATGGTAGTAATTCTATATTTAACATTTTGAGGAACTGCTAAAGTTTTTTGTATTCTACCAGCAGTGCAAAAGGGTCCAGTTTCTGCACATCCTCACCAATGCTTGTTATTTTCCACTTTCTTTATTTCATCATAAGCATCATACTAGGAGTGAAGTAGTATCACATTATGGTTTTGATGTGTATCTCTCTAATAACTAATGATGCTGAGCACCTTTTCATTGGCTTATTAGCTATTTGTATATCTTCATTGTTATGGTACCTATTCAAATTATTTGCCTATGTTTTAATTTGATTGTGTTTATGTTGTTGAGTTATAGGAGTTATTTATATATTCTAGATATTAAACCTCTGTAAAGTATGATTTGCAAATATTTCTACCATTTTGTGAGTTGTCTTCCCACTGTCCTGATAGTGCTTTTAATGAACAAAAGTTTTAAATGTTAATCAAGTCTAATGCATCTAGTTTTTGTTTTGTTGCCTATGATTTTGGTGCCATGTTTAAGAAACCATTGTCGAATACAAGGTCTTACAGATTTGCTGCTATGTTTACTTTTAAGAATTTTTATAGTTTTGGTTTTTACATTTATGTCTTTGATCCGTTTTGAATAATTTTTGATTATGGCATGAGGTGTGGGTGCAAATTCATTCTCTTGCATATAGGTATCCAACCGTCCCAGCGCCATTTTATAAAAAGACTATACATTTACCATTGGATGGTCTTGGCACCTGTGTCAAAAATTAATCACAAACAGATGTATGGATTTATTTTTGTACTCTCAATTCTGTTCATTGGTCTATATGTCCATCCTTATACTAGTACTGCACTGTCTTGATTACTATAGCTTTGTAGTAAGTTTTGAATTAACTTGAGAAGTCCTCCATCCAACTTTGTTCTTTGCAGTGTTTTCTTTTCTTTTTGTAACAGACAGAATCTTGCCATGTTCCCCGGGCTAAAGCGTAGTGGCTATTCACAGGCACAATCATTGCATACTACGGTCTCGAACTCCTGGGTTCAAACGATCTTCCTGCCTCAGCCTTGCAGGTAGCTAGGACAATAGACATGTGCCACTACACCTGACTTTGTAGTAAGTTTTGAGCTTACTCACCCTTTGCAAAGTGTGAATCCTCCATCTCTGTTCCTCTATTTTGGCTATTCTGGGTCTCTTGCATTTTCATTATAAATTTTAGGATCAGCTTGCCCATAGCTTCTGAAAGTGAGCTGAGTTTACAGCCATAATCCTAGTTTGTTTTAAGTTAGTGGCTCTTTTTATTTTTGAGCAGGTGGGGATGAGAGATAGAGCAGACAACAGGGCTACAGGCTCCAAGCCCTCAGGACTATACTGAGTCTGGGTAACATGGTTCACTAAGAGAGCAGCAAGATTCTGAATGCAGCACCTCAAAGCTTTCATGTGCATGTGAATCATGCAGCAGTCTGGTTCTAATGCAGGTTCTAATTTAGTAGGTCTGAAGCTGTATTAATCCATTTTCACACTGCTATAACAAAATACTTGAGACTGGGCAATTTATAAAGGAAATAGGTTTAACTGACTCACAGTTCCGCATGGCTGGGGAAACCTCAGGAAACTTACAATCATGGTGGAAGGCAAAGGAGGAGCAAGTACCTTCTTCACAGGGCTGCAGGAGAGAGAGAATAGCAAAGGGGGCACTGCCAAACACTTTTAAAACCATCAGCTATTGTGATAACTCACTCACTATCATGAGAACAGCATGGGGGAAACCTCCCCCATGAGCCAATCACCTCCCAGCAGGTCTCTCCCTCAACACATAGGGATTACAATTCTAGATCAGATTTGGCCGGGACACAGAGCCAAACCATGTCAGAGGCAGAGTCTAAAACTGTTTCCGACAAACTCTTAGGTGAAACGGATGCTGCTGGTCACTGAAGCATACTTTGACAAGCAAAGCACAATTGACATTAGTAAGAACTATCCAGCAGTCCGAAAAAGGAAGTAAAGCATTGAGACATTCAAACTGTTCCATCTAGCAAAAAAGAAAAAGAAAAGAAAAGAAAGAAAAGTCTGTAAGGGGAAATAAAGGGACTTGGCAAAGTCCACAAAACTAGGTAGCAGCAGAGTTGGGTTTAGGAATTTTGGTTTCAGACGCTGAGTTAAATGTTTATTCCCCAATACATGGCTGCCTCCTATGTCAATTACCATTCACTCTACCCAAAGTACTTCTCCTCCCAAGATTCCCATCCAATTTCTCCTTTGTTTATTGCTTTTTATCGGCAGATTTCTTCAAAAGATAAACATTAGAGTTAAAGGGGGCATGCAAGTGTGATGGGTGTTCACATAGGGAACTATCTGTAGTACCCTAGTGCTATTTCTGGGCACAGAACTGACAGAGAGACTAATATCTATGTAGGCAAAGTGGTCATCTCAGTCTGTTTACAGACATTGGAATGTGTTATTCTGTATGTCTGTGGGAAAAAAAAGTAACTTAACCACAGGTATGGTTTGGATATTTGACCCCTCCAAACCTCATGTTGAAATTTTATCCCCAGTGTTGGAGATGAAACCTAACAAAAAGCTGCAAACGAAGAAGAAATTGGCTGGGATTCTTGGGTAGAGTAAATGGTAATTGACATAGGAGACAGCCACAGGTTGGGGAATAAACATTTAACTGTTCATAAGTATTGCTATAAAGAAATACCTGAGGCTGGGTAGTTTACAAAAAACATGATTTATTTGGTTCATAGTTCTGCAGGCTGTGCAAGAAGCATGGTGCCAGCATCTGGTTCTGATGAGGGCCTCAAGCTGCTTTCACTCATGGTGAAAGGCAAAGGGGAGCTGTGCACATCACCTTGTGAGAGAGAGGAAGGAAGAGAGAAAGAGTAAGTAGGGAGTGCCAGGATCTTTGCAACAACCAGTTCTCCTTGGAATTAATAGTGTGAGAATTCACTCATTACTGTGAGAATAGCACCAAACCATTAATGAGGGATCTGCCACTATGACCCAAACACTTCCCATTAGGCCCCGCCTCCAACATTGGGGATCAAATTTCAACATGAGCTTTGGAGGGGTCAAATATCCAAACTATAGCAGTGGTTAATTACTTTTTCCCCCCTACAAACATACAGAATTACAAGTTCTATGTGTTGTAGGCAAAATTCTAAGACAGTCCTCAAGATTCCTCATACCCTTTATAACCCCAGGAACAGTGACTATAATAAATTTCATTTCCATGATTTGGTTATGTTATATTGATTTTATAGAAAGGGTGATTATTTAGGTAGTCCTGACCTAATCACATGAGCCCTTTAAATCTAACATCATAGACAGGGAAGTAAGAGATTTGAGGCACAAGGAAGATTTGACATACCACTGTCTGCCTGAAGATGGAGGGAATCATGTCCCAAGAAAATCAGGACCTCAGTCCGACAACTGCAAGGAACTAAATTCTGCCGACAAGGAGAATAAAATTGGAAGCAGATTATTCCCCAGAGACTCCAGACAAAAACTTCAGTCCTGGCTGCTGGACATCTGACCTACAAAACTGTGAGCTAATAAATGGGTATTTTTTAAGTCACTAAGTTTGTGGTAATTTGCTATACAGTGATGGAGATACTATGCCTTTTTGATGAATGACTGGACTGGGTACCTATATTCCCCTCACTATCACGGCACTCAGAGTCACATTTGTGGCAAAAATGTTAACAGTTATAGAGGACTTTACAATGTGTAAGTCTATTTTCAATATTTTTATCTTTGTCACATCTTCCCGTACTTTTGTGTATTTTGCTTGATTTTTCTATCCCTAATTATGTTTTAACATTTCATTTTGTGTAATCTTTTTTTAGTCTCATTATAAAAGCAATGTGCGCTCATTGTAGAAGTGTGGAAAATACAGTTAGGCACAAGAAAAAAAAAATAGGCATTAGAATTCTATCACTTCATCTGGAAAAAACAACTGTTAATGTTTTGCTGTATTCTTCTCAGTCTATTTCCCTGTGCCCATATGTATATTTTTATGTAATGAAATCACAGTGTATTATTATGCATAATCTTGTTGCAAGCTGCCTCAAAACTTTTGAGGAAAAAACAAGAAAGAAATTAACACGTGTTCGTTGGTTTGAAGGTAGTTTTCTTTGAGCAGCTGGTTGTTGAGGTCAGCATATCTCACCTTTTTTGTTCGTTTCTTTATGTTTGTTCCATGACACTTAGTGTTCATCTCTGTTGAGGGTCCCTGAGACCACCTCCGGATTCAGTGATTTGCTAGGAGGACTCAAGAGTCAGCATAGAGTCTCACTCATGACTATGATTTATTATGGCATAAAGATACAAGGAAAAACCAGCAGAGTTGCATGGGCACAAGTTCTGATGGAAACCTGGAACAAGATTTAAGAGTCCTCTCCCAGGGAAGCCACACAAGACACATATTTAATTCCTCTAATGTAGAATTGCCATGTGAAGTGTTATCTGCTAAGGAAACTCATCAGTGACTCAGAGTTCAAGGAATATATTGAGACTGGTCATTTAGGCAACCTCTGCCTAGCATGTACCAGAATTCCAAACTTCCAGAAAGAAAGCAGGTGTTTAGCATAAATCATATTGCTTGCACAAACAGCTTAGGCACAGTGATCCCCTCTTCAGTTAGCAAGTAGTGGGAGCCCTCCAAAATCCAAATTCCCAGAGTACAGCCAACTGCCAACTCTGTAAGCATGTCTTTCTAAGATAGTAGACCTGCTATGTTAAATCTTTCTGCATATCACCTGAATACCACACTCTCATGGTTCTCCTGAGCTTATGTACAATACCTAGCACCTTAGACATTCTCTTTCACATAGAGTATAATAGAATATGGATGAGTGATAATAAGCTCGATATATTTTTAAAGTCAACCATAAACATATGTCTATTAGATGTATATTAAGGTAATTATTAAGATAGATGGATAGATGACCACGAAAGACCAATACCATCGTGAACCAGGGCTCTGGGTGGCCTACCTAGAAAGTCTGGATTTAGAGTGCTGCCTCTACTTCCTGAAGGTTTCTTTCTGCCTTTCCCCACCGGAATCAAGACTCCTAGCTAAAGGTCAGGCCCAGAGTTTCATGATGTGCTATAAGGTTAAGATTGAGACTTGTGGCCAGGCGCGGTGGCTCATGCCTGTAATCCCAGCACTTTGGGAGGCTGAGCTGGGCAGATCACCTGAGGTCAGAGGTTCGAGACCAGCCTGACCAACACAGAGAAACCCTGGCTCTACTAAGAATACAAAATTTGCCAGGCGTGTTGGCACATGCCTGTAATCCCAGCCACTCAGGAGGCTGAGGCGGGAGAATAGCTTGAACCCAGGAGGCGGAAGTCGCGGTGAGCTGAGATCACGCCGGTGCACTCCAGCCTGGGCAACAAGGGCAAAACTCCATCTCAAAAAAAGAAAGTTTGAGACTTGTCTCATAGAGCTTTGCACAATGAGGGGCAGTACATTATCTCGGAGGACTTTCCCTCACTGATCCAGGCCCATGTGGAGGTGACTAGAAGGAAAGGATGACCTTGTCTTTGCTCTTAAGATTCCTGTGATTTTTCTGGCTTCAAATATGTCACTTATAAATCTGGGTCTCTAAGATTTGCCTTTCATTCTGGGGACACCTGATAGACATGGAGCATATTTTGGTATGCTTTTGTCCCTACACAAGAATTGCTTTTACCTTGGGATTAAGATGTGTCTTTGAAAATGAAGGGGAGTTTATAGGGTGCCTTCTAGTTCATAGGGGGCCTGCTAGTTTATAGGATGCCTTCTTTATGCATTAGCAAAAGTAAGCCCTCCTGGGTTTATGCAGCCCCAGGGCTTCGTGAGTGCACTTGGGACAATTGTCAGAAAAATGCTCCCTCTGGGAGGGGAAAGTAGCTCCACACCATTGTTCCAGTCTTGGAGAGTGGAGCTATGGCTGGATTTCAGTTCCCACTCACCACCTCTGCTGGGCACATTTTGCGTTAACACAGTTGAGTACAACTACATATGATGGGAAGGTTGGTGGATGTGGAGCTATCTGTAGATGCATGTTTTGGGGAGTATAGCACTATATCCCTGTATCCTCTCCTTTAAGAACCAAAATGCCCTATCTGGTTCTCTGCCCTCCCAGTGAGGAAAACAAGTTCTTACAGCCAGATGGATTATTTTGAGTCAGCCGTCACAAGTGGAATAACAGGGAAGGGACTGCTTAATGTAGAGGAGTAGCATGGATTTTCATCAGTTTATTTCATCATGGAGAATATACATAACTCGTTATTGAATTATTATGCCCAAGGGTTCTCATACCTACCTTTAAACTATGATAAGTTAAATATTGAGACATGAAAAATAAAATTTTAGCAAGGAAAAGCTGCCTTACTATCTATGATGTCGATGTCATTTAAGAACCTCAATAAGCCTTTGTTTCTTCATCTGTAGAATGGGGGTGAAAAATAATACCTAGTTCCTAGGATTGTTCTAAAGGCTAAATGAAATGACATACAAATCAACACATGCTAGTTTCCTCTTCAATCTTTCCCTTTTTTCTAATTCCCTGCGTTTATATGGTATTGAGATTACAAAGCACTTTTATTTCAAAAGACAGCTGATTCTCAAAATTGACCTACAAGGTAAACAATGAGGAGGAATAAAAGACCTCAGATTCCAGCAGGCCTGGGTATATGTTTACATGTCTGAATATGAGTTTCAGATGCAATCTCTTCTCTCTTCATTGTTCACATTATAAATAGGACACAATGAGAGCCTGTTGGAAAAACCAACCACATATACAAATCCCTGTAGTATTTGGGGAAGATTTCACCACATGGCAACTGGGTCTTGTTTTTTTCATGGGCAAGAAACATGGATAAAATGATACTTTAACTGGTTGGATCTGTCCTGTTTCAGTTGAGTTTTATGCGTAGAGGAGTCTTCATTACATGGCTGTGTGTTACCTGCTTCAATCTCTCTTAATTGTTAAAATCAGAATTGTTAAAATTGGCAGTCCTATAAAAGAGGATTTACAAATAGAGAGTGTAGTACAGAGAAATGTTAAATCACATTATTCAAAGCACTTGAGTTCTATTTTTAAGCATTTTACTGTTCTGTGAAATAATGGTATTGTCTGCCCAATTTTGCCAAGTCAGAATGAACTGCTGTGAATGAAACAAAATATTCACTCAGGGACGTGCTGGTACTCTGAAAAGTTATCCTCCTAAAAAATAGTTTTTCAGATTCTTCCTTTGTGTCTGAAGTCAGATTCTTTTGGCTGCTGCAACTAACTGAAACTTCCACTCAATATACCACAAGCCAAAAATCAGAAATTTTATTGACAAGATACAGTTAGTTGCAGGGGGAGAGGACGGTTGAGCATCACAAGAAGCAGAAAGCAAGGGCTGGAAAAGCCTCAGGAGATCAGGCTTCAATTAGCCACTGTCACTTCAATTCTGTTTTTCTCTAAGATTTTGCCTTATTTTTAACTCACTTTTCAAACTAGCTTTCGCTGTTTCAGCATTTGTAGGACAGAAGGTTGCTGCTGTAAGGAGGTGGGTCACATGACCAATTTTAGTCCAATAAGCTATGGCTAAGAGGGTTGGAGTGGGGAATAGACCAAAGGTGAGCCAATAAGATTCTCTTCAAGACCAACTATGAGTTGCTTTAACGGGATGCTTGAACCAAGACCGTGAAAACTTGAGAGGAGAACTTGTCCAATGCCCATTTAAGCAGGAAGTCTTTCTCCTTTTCCTTTGCTTGTTCAACCTGAATCTTCATATTTGCCTCTGTGTACACACTACTTCATTCATTGTCATTCTCCATTTGTCTCTGCCATTCCCGTAGGTCAGTTTTGATGGCTCCAGGGTACGGCACGTGGCCAGACATGGCTGACTCACACTTTGTGCACACTCATGTGTCTTTTAGTCCAGACCAGTGGCAGAAACTAGCTAGTGTCTCCTAATACCAGTTCTAACATTTAGGGAAAGAATGAGAATGGGTTGTTGTGAGGATCAAATGGGTTAATGTAGTCTAATGCCCAGCACATCGTAAGCACTCTATACACATTAGCTATTCTTCTTCTTCTTCAAGACCCTATTTGGGTGTTCTCTGTCCAATCTGCATGCTATTATCCCTACTCTCTTGGCCCCAGCCAGAATAAATCACTTCTTTCCCACCCTTGCTGCTGGAGCTTACGCATGCTTCTTTTTTCACTGTGTATGTTCCCTGTGATATTACAGTTATTTACTGGCATGCCTGTTTCTCATTCTAGACGCTAAGCATCTTGTGGGTAGGAGCCATTTCCCTCTCTCTTTGAACTGATTGTTAGGGATGAGGTCTTGCACAACAGCACCTGATGCATGGTAAGGGCTCCAGAAATGTTTGCCAGACTGAATGGAAGGCGTCTTTAGGGGCAAATTTCTCTTACTAATGGAAACTTGGGGATAAGCTGATTTTCTTTGGCCCTGCTCCCATGCCTTGTTGACTTCCAAATAGCAAACTACAAGGCAGACTTCTGAATTACAGGTTATCTTTAAGCACTTAGTTAATGTGGGCCAAAGGTCCCCTGGGTCGTTTTAGTGGCTCACCGGTGCAGGAGGAGTTTAATCAAGAGTAACTTCCTAGGAAGCAAGTGCGAATACAACTTTAGCTCCTTCTGGCTCCAAAAGGTGACTCTGGATGGAAACATTGTGTTCAAATGTCTGTGTGGTATACACAGTTGTATACACAGGATCATGTCCATGATATAAGTCCAAGTGCTAATTAATAAAGGGATTAAAGCATCAGCCTCACTCTTTGTTCCTGGCTTCTTTTCCTAGAATTCTCTATGGCCTTTGCATCCTTCTGTCTCACAGTCCTTGCAGTCCCTTCTCCTTCCTCTGCTACCTAGCCACTGTTCCCTGTACCCTTTCAGATGCCTATTTGTCATTGGGTTTGTTTGTTGCAGGTGTGTGGGTGTATATTTCCAGTGTTTTTAGTTTTGTGACATACAGGTCCTCATAGCCTCCTGCACCTTTATTTCTAAGATTGCTGTCAACACACATCCACTTAAATTAGTGTTCTCATCTCAATCAATATACGTGGAGGTAGTAAATTTTTATGCCAGAATAAAGAAAGAAGGAGGCAGGAGGAACAGAAAGAAAGGAGAGCTGAGGAATATCTTTCACTCTTTAACTTGCAAAAAACCCAGGAAGGTAAGGGGGGCAGTTTCTATGATCAACTCGAGGGAGAAAATGGAAATGGGAGGCAGTTAAGAGAAGCCATTTGCTAATTAGGACCAAGGATAGAATTTGAAACCTAGGTCTTTCGATCCCTAGTCACTGTTTTTCTGTCCTACTGGAATGCTTCTCAAATATGCTGCCTTTAAAAAAGTAACATCATTTCTTGTATACCATGCAAGAAACAATCAGGTCTTAACAATTTAGACCAAGGGGTTGGCTAACTGTGGCCTATAGGACAAATCCAGCCTGCCACCTGTTTCTGTATGCTCTGTGAGCTAAGAATGTCTTTTACATTTTCTAATGGTTAAAAAAATAAAAAAGAATAATATTCCTTGGCATATGGAAGTGATATGAAATTCAAATTTTAGTGTCTATAAATAGTTTCATTAAAATACAGTCGAGCCCACTTATTTGCCTATGGCTACCTTCATGTGACAACGGTAGCGTTGAGTAGCTGCTTACATACAGACAGGGACTGTATGGACCACAGCGCTGAAACTATTTGCTATGTGACCCTTCGTAGAAATGCTTCTCTGGCCACTGATTTAGATGCTTGCTACCTAAAGTGCAGTCTATACACCTGCAGCCTAGGAGTAACCTGGGAGCATGCTAGAATTGTAGAAACTCAGGCACTTTCCAGACCTATGGACTAGGCAGCTGCATTTTAATAAGAACCTCTGGTGATTCATATGCACGTTAAAGCCTGAGAAGCTCAAGCTCAGAAAATAGTTGACTAGGGCTTTCTCTCATTAGACAAGCGGGATGGTTACTGGAAAGAAAATGAGCCTAGGGGTTAGACAGGGATGAATTTTAAATTGTGTTTCCACTGCTGAGTGGCTTCAGTTTCCTCACCTGAAAAGTAAGGATAAATATGCTTTCCTCATCAGTTTCTTTTGGATTGGATGGTGTGTTAGCTTCCTAGGGTTTCCCTAACAAATTACCTTAAATTTGGTAGCTTAAAATGACAGAAATTTATTCTCTCACAGCTCTAGAAGTTAGAAGTCTGAAACCAAATGTCAGCAGAGCCATGCCATCTCCAAAGGATCTAGGGGACAATTTTTCCTTGCCTCTGCCAGCTTCTGATAATTCCAGGTGTTCCTTAGCTGTGGCAGTATAAACTCACTGCCCTCACATGGCTTTCCTCTCTGTGTGTCTCTGTATGTCCTCTCCTCTTCTTATAAGGACATCAGTCATTGGATTTAGAGATCACTGTAAATCCATTATCACATCATCTCAAGATCCTTACCTAATTACATCTGCAAAGAACTTATTTCCAGATAAGATCATATCTGAGGTTCTGAGTGGATATGGATTTGACCAGAACATTAGTCAACCCACTTCAGATTACATAAATACAGTTCAAACGTCTGGCACATGGTAGGCATTTAAGACAGGTTTCCTATGCCTCTCTCCCCTCTTTAATTCAAATGACTCCAAGGCTGAGAATAGAGTGGGGACATGTTGTGGGAATCCCAGTGGGTACCTTTCACATTTTGACAGAGGAACATCTCCTTCACCAGGACACAGAGATGACGATGCTTTCATGACCTGCATCCTGGAGCTAAACCAGTTCTTTTCTCCTCTACATTTTGGAGCGAAAGTACCTTTCAAGTGAAGGAACAGATGAATGCAAAGAAATAAGCCATCAGCAAGAAGAGACTGACAGTGCAGTGGTTTTACGTGAAGCTCTCGTTCTCTCCTCTCTGCTACTTTTGTGCCTGCCTTGGGAGGAGATGAATATTCTCAGTGAAATTCCTGAAGGCCATGGCTTTCTGTTGTACTGGCTTTTCCTTACTATGAAACACATGTAGATCTCAAGAGAAAGTGAGTCAGGAACCCAATTTCGACTTTCTCATGAGCAAATCTTAAACAGGCATTAGCTTGGGGGTAAATCAGATTTAGGGTCTCCTATTGGATATTACTGCTGGCAACTTTTAGATTGCCGAGTAATGTGACAAGCTATTGAGCCAATTCCACAATCTTATCTCCCATTGCCTTTGTATATATAATTAGCCACATCTGCTTTCTGAAGTTCTGGGTTACACTTTCCTCTCATATTGCACGTCTATTACACGGATCTGGTCTCTTCTGTATTAATTACCCAATTAGCCACCAGTGGTGCACATTATAACTTTGCATTTCCTATAAACAGCCTCCCTGATAGGAGATATGTTGAAATCTCCTCTGTACCCAGCAACCAAGTGCTGTAATTCTCAGCGCAGCACCTGTCTCAGAGCTGAAACAAATCAATAGCTAAATGTGACTGCAGCTAGATTACTAACTCAATCTTCTGTTCTCCAAGGGGGAAAGAGGTGCAACCTTTAATACTGAGGAGCCTGCTGAACAAAAGTAGGAGCTTTGTTATTGGTAAGAAAAAATCTGCCAGGAAGGGGAAACCCTGATCTTGGAAGGGGTTTTATTTTTACATGTTTATAACATTTATTTTAAAGTAGAATTGTTTGGTTTTTATTTTCTGATCCTGTTTTGGGTGAGGGGCATAGAATCATGCCCACTAAAACTCTTTTGTTCTGCATGTTGTAGTTTAAAGAGAGTATGCTTTATTTTCCTACAGAAAAATTTGGAGAACCAAGGTATGTTGCCCCCGAAATAGGAAATACCATTGCCTTTGAAGAATTAAACTTTAAGCTCAGTAGATACAGGATTAAGGCAAAGTCATCTTAAAGCAGTAAGGTGATTCTCAATCCTGCCTACATGTTAGAAACATCTAGAGGGCGTTTAAAAAATGCTCTTGCCCCAGGCATGCCACCAGAGATTCTTATTTAATTGGACCAGGGTAGTGCCCAGGTGTTTTATTAAAACCTCCAAAGTGATTCTCACTAGCTGTCAGAGTTGAGAATGTTGCCTTAAAGAAACAGAGTAGCTTATAGGCATCAGTGCTTCACTCATATCACAGAATTCTTCTAAAGAAAGAATGTGTCTTTCAGAAGGAGGAGTGTGTGTGTGGTTAGCTCAGGAAGTTCTGGAGAAAGTCGTGTCTTTGAGCCTTTCTCTAATCACCGGGTTTAAAATTTCATTCCTCATCTTCCAATCTCTATGTCCCTTACTTGCTTTAATTGTTTCCCTTTATACTATTTTCTATCCAGAATATACGTGTCATGAAAATAGATTGGTTTTGTGCCTGTTCTGTTCACCGCTGTATCTCTAATGCCTATTAGACGATTTGAGACAGTCTAGCACATGGTATTTACATGGTAGACAGATATATAATGAATGAATGAGCAAAAGAATGAATAAATACATAAATGAATGAGTGAAAGGGATCACAGAAGCAAGTATTCCTATTTCTTTGAGAGTAATTTCTACTGTGAAAACAATACGTAAGATTTTCTTTAGCTGAGTGCGTAAAATATTCCGAGGTAATTTAATTATGGTTTGGATTCAAATATGTGTTTTCCTAAGGAGAGAAAGAATATACTGTCGTTGAAATGATTCAAGTTCTGTGATAGTAGCAAGTCTCCCTGTATACTAACGAATTGGCATTCACATTCTATTGTTTTATTTGTTTATTTATTTATATTTTGAGGTGGAGTCTTGCTCTGTCACCCAGGCTGGAGTGCAGTGGTGTGATCTTGGCTCACTGCAACCTCCGCTTCCCAGGTACAAGGGATCCTCCCACCTCAGCCTCCCGAGTAGCTGGGACTACAGGCACGCGCCACCACGCCTGGCTAATTTTTGTGTGTTTAGTAGAGATGGGGTTTCACCATATTGGCCAGGCTGGTCTGGAACTCCCGACCTCAAGTGATCAGCCCACCTCGGCCTCCCAAAGTGCTGGGATTACAGGCTTGAGCCACCGGGCCCAGCCACACATTCTACTTTGAATTACCATATAAAATACTTATAGAAAGGAAATGAACTAGTTGTGCCAATTATTGATTCCTGTTACATAGTTTTCATTGTGCAATTATAAATTAGCATTTATACATTATTCTTGTGAGCTTGATTAAAATGAGTGCACTTTTGAGCAATGAGTAGATTCACCTCTGCCCTTTATATGTGACTCATTCAGGTTTTAGAGTTTTCAACGCCAAGCGTTAAACCTTAGAGCAGAGCAAATCCACCAAGCTCACAACCCTGTGAAGCCATTTCCACCTCTGCCTAAAAGAGACTTTCAACGTTATTTTAATTCATACCACATTTTAGTAAACATAAAATCTTACACTATCCTTGATTGTGATTTGAAATTTCTAAATACTTAAATGAAACACACTTTATAATTTTCTTTCTCAGACTACAAATCCGCCCCTTTATCCACCCTTTCTCCTATCACAAATGATTCTGGTTTGTCCACTTGGTTGAAAAATAACTGTGGAAGAAAACCCTCCACTGGCACACTCGCAGGGTTGACAGTTCCCCTGGCCTTCAGCTGTGGCAGGCAGGCCTTCTTTAGAGTAAACCAGCATCTGCTTTTTCCAAACTATTATGCATTAGTCTTAGCCTCTGGAACGAGGAAGCCAGGGCAAGCTCCCTTTTCAGAGTAGGATTATATGACGACTTCTCTCATTGCCTCTTTAGTCTTCCCATGTTTTGAACCCAGAGTAAAATAACAACAAAAAAACAAACACTCCCCCCTCAAAACCAGGGAAGATTTCTGTTAGTTTCGTGCACACACTGGATTGATATACATGGAGTTGGAGGAAAAGAAGGGAATTTGATCCTGATGTTGAAGCCATTCTGCCACCAAGAAAAAGCTCCCCAGTCCGCCTTCAGCCCACAGACATACCAGACAGTTCATCGGCACAGTAAAACCTAGACTGGCATCTCTTCCTAAGGCTCACAGCTACCCAGGCTTTAGTTTTTTGTAGCTGTCCTCAGGTTATAACATCCCAGGAGCCTTAATTATAATGATAATTATAATCACAGCAAAAAACACACAAAATTTAGAGGACTTTACCAAGAGGTGCTCAGGGAAAGATTTTGTTTGTCAGCTGATGGAGTCTCTGTTGTAGGAAACTTTTCTGGTTTTTATTTCCCCTAGGTGATGGCACTTTCCTCTCGATCCTGAATCATCTGTTCATCATCTATTTACTTTATTCCTCATCCCCCTGGATCTACTTTTTCAAACATAATGTGCATAGGAATCACCTGGGGATCTTGTTAAACTGTAGATTCTGATTTAGAGGGAACCTGACATTCTACATTTCCAACAAGCTTCCCAGTAATGGCAGTGCCGCTGTACATGGACCACACTTCGTGTAGCAAAGCTCTCTTGCTATTCAATTGAACGTCCTGCAACGAAGGAAGCGCTCTATAATCTGCTCCGTCCAATATCGTAGCCACTAGCCACTTGTTCCTATGCAGCACTTGATATGTGGCTAGTGTGACTAAGGAACTGCATTTTAAATTAAATTCAATTTTACTTAATTTAAATTTAAATAGCTGCATGTGGCTAGCGGGAACTGTGTTGGATACCTCACTCTGGAGTGGGAACAAACCAGCAAACTTTTTATGTAAAAGGCCAAATAGTAAAGATTTTAGGCTTTGCGGCCACACGGACTCTGCTACAAGTACCCACCCTGCCACTGCAACATGGAGAAAAAATCATAGACAATACATAAACAAATGAACATGGCTGTGTTCCACTAAAACTTAATTGGCAAAAGCAGGTAGTGGGCTGGTTTTGGCTTATAGACTGTGGTTTGCAGACCTCTGCTTTGGAGTATAATTCAGTGATATTAAAAGAAAGATTTAAAAAATAACATATAGCATATTCCTGAGACTAAAATAAATGCCTTTCTTTACATTTATATTTGAACTGCATAAAACATGCTTTTAATCCATACAAATTCCATAAGCAAATTGTCATTTAAAAATTGAAACCCAATGTTCTGTGTTATTGTATAAAATTATTGCCCATGAGTGTTTATTACTGTTAGTCTATTAGATTGTCGTTCTGCATATATGTGGGTGAGCACACACACACACACACACACACACACACACGGTTTTGCATGTGGTTTTGGTCTTGAAATCTTTATTGCACTACCATCTACAATGTGCTCAAGCTCTGATTATTATGCAGTAAATATTTTGCAGTAAATATTTTTGAGATACTAACCTCTGAATTTGATGGTTGAGGTAGTGGAGTTATTTTCTCTTAGTATATGTACTGTATAAATATGAGAGAGATGTGTGTAATCAATTCCTGTTAATCTATCTGCATTTCTTTCTGTTGTTTTTCACAAAAGCTACCAGGAATATTTTTATATGTGTTCTTTTTAAGTTAGCTACATTTTTCCAGTTATGCTATCTATCTTGAAATAATCAATGGCATGCTGGGACATTGTTAGTTTACATCATTAACCATGAGAAACAGTAAGGAGTTATGCAGAAATCCCTCATTGTGCTAAGCCCCCAATTTTTTTTTAAAGGAGCAATCTAAAGATAATTACATATTATAGATGCAAACAATTTCACATTTTGTATTAACACAATCTGTGTTCAAAAACCATTATGGTGCCAGTTTAATAAGCCATCACACTGAAATGGCTGTAAATATGCTTGGTAAAGATGATAAATATTAAGAGGGCACTGGTCAGAAGTCATCCCTATGGTCTAGTAAGGAACAATTGAGAACAATGTTATAACCAGAACGGCTTTGGTCCAGGTATGGGCTGGAACTTCACATTATGGGATCCTCCAAAGAAATAGCCATTATCTACCCATCACCCTTAAAGGCAACCAATGGTCTAAGTCACCGTTTCCTAAAAAGATGCAGTGAATTTGTGTTCGGGTGGAGCTAATATTGATATCCGAGGTATATACATTCTAATGGAGGCAACGAAGTAGCAGGCACTTGGGCAAAGATACTTGCATTCAAGTGAGTTACAGCGTCATGGTTAACCTGACAGAAAAAGGGTAGGGAAGTTGTGGGGCAGCAATCAAGTCAGTGATTTGTTGCCTGAGGACCAAGGGAAGAGGACATAGGCCTTCTAAGAGTCCAATTTTTGTTTGCTATGGCTCAAAACTTTTCCAGTGAGAAAGTATATATTATTAGAAACTAGGCATGTAATGTGGGCTATATATGATAAAGACCACATAAAAGTAAGGACATGGGTACTTACACCTCTAAGCTTGGTATCTTGGATCCTGGATTTAGGGCACAGAACTTCTCTAGTCCCCAGTTCCTTATGGGGATGGAGCTTCCAATATCTTCCCAGCCTGGAGGTAAGGCAATAAGGCAGGGGAAAGTAGGGTTTCCAAACCAGAGATGAGAACTTTTGGGTTCTTTTACGTTGCAAGTTCTTGTACGAATTTAAAGCTCAGAACAAGTTGTTAGCATTCTCTATCCCTCCTTCTTTTTGCTTTCCTGTGACCTTTGCTCTCTTGTAGTACTTTGTATGCACCTGTACTATCACATCACAGTGCACATGCAGTCTTGAAATTGACTTTATGTATTTTTCTCCCTCACTTGACTGTGAACTTCTTGAAGCTAAGGACTATGTTGTCCATCTCTGTATCCTCCGTGCCTAGCACAGTGTCTGACATAAGGCACATACCAATACACAGAAAAAATTTGAACTGAATATCCAAAACCAATTATTATTTGAAAATAATTTTATTATAAAGGTTAGCCATTTAATTGAAGAACATTTTTTAATGCATCAAATAGGAATATGATTTTTTTTTACAAATCTGAAATTATATTCCACACAGAATATTTCAGCTTGCTTTTTTACTTACATGAGTATTTAATTCTGTTATAACTCTACAAATTGTTTTTCTAACTGCTATGATAAAGATATTGGTGCTTATCAAGCATTCCATTTTGCCCTCTGCATTTCTCATCTCCTTTGCAGCTAGATAGAGCTCCATGATTAATTCTTGCCAATGGGCATAGGCAGAAAGGACAAAAGTCATTTCTGGGCCAAAGCTAGCATGTATCCCCACCAATTTATTTCTTTTCCTGCTAAGTGACTGGGGACATTCTATGATGGATTTTCCATCAGCTTCTGTCTCTGAATGGCCATGTGGAGCTATGACTTCTGCCACTCCCTGTTGGACAGGGAGCACAAGTGAGAAATAACATCTTTGTTTTCATAAGCCACTGGGATTTCTAGGTTAATTTGTTATGGCAGCATGCCCTATTCTCAATAATACAGGTACATAGAATACTATTGTATGTATAATACCCTGTATTTACAATTTCCTATTATATGATATTTTAATTGTTTTTACTATTTTACTAGTATAAGCAATGCTCTGATGGCACTTATTAATATGTAATATTTGCAGAAATTAATGATGATTTTCTTAAGATAAATTCTCAGAGATAAAATTATGGAATAAAATAATTTGGAGATTGTAAAAGATTTACTATATGTGTCCAAATTGACCTCCAGAAAGCTAATGCCAATTTTATAGTCCCATTATCAGTACATATGAGTGCTAGTTTTGCCATGCCTCGCCAAACTGGGTATTTTTGTTCTTTAGAATAATTGCAAATTTAATAGTTAAAAACTATTTTGGCTTCAAATCAGATTCATTTTAGTAGCAACGTGACCTTAATTGTGGCAGATTTTTACTGAAGCTGTTTCCTAATGGCTCTTGGTATAGAGCTTAAGTAAATTGAAGATGAAGGTAGAACCTATTCAGTACAAAAACTTTTGGAAATACAGTAGAGACGAATTTGTCAATGTATCTGGATGTCTCAAGGACGTATGTTAAGGCAACAATGAAGTAATTGAATAATTGCATTTTTTTCCAGAATTTTTTTTCCTTTGCTCTATCTAGACATTTATTGCTGTACTGTGAGAAAAAATATGTATATGATGGCTGATTTCCTGAAACACTTTACAGATCCTAGGAGAGCTCATTGCTGTAGTCTTTGTTCATTAAAAACTAAAAAAAAAAAAAAAAAAAAAAAATCTGACTCCTTCCTGCATCATTCCACCCCAAGGATTTAAGGAATAATACATCTTAATATAGTAGAGAGTCCAAAAATGAATATATTCCTATTGAAAGGCTGAGGTCACAGTAGAACTGTGTCCTGAGTGCCTGGCACATAGTAAGTCTTCAAAGTGCTTAGAGAAACAAAGGGAGGAAGAAAAGAAGGAAGAAAGAAAGGAAGAGAAGAAAAGTATTATGTCATATATTTAGAACAAGAAGGGACTGGAGACATGACCCTATATAATCCTTTTATTTGAAATTTAACTCAAATAAATTAAGTGGGGTCTTCATGGTTCCAAGCTCATAGGTAGGAAGTAGTTGGAGTGGGATACAAACCCAGATCTTTTATTCCCATCTAGTGTTTCTATTGCATTGAGTAGCTTGTTGTTATTTCTCTGCCACCTAAGTAAATTTGGATGAGAAGCAATCACTCAATAGTTACTGAGCACCTACATACTGGACTCTGGTAGATGCTTTGAGCCCATAGGGGTCTCATGATCCAGCAAGGGAGACTGATATGAAATCAAATAAGATCTCTGATAGAGGTCCATGAAGGATGGTGTTAAAAAGGGCAAATGAGTAAAGAAGCATTCAAATTGGGGCATTAGGGAAGCTTTCTTTGTGGATCTAGTTTTGTGTTGTGTTTCCAAAGATTAGTAAGATTTTAATTGCAAGAGGAGGAGAGAAGAGATACTTTTAAAGTAAGAAAATGCTTAATATAAACAAAACATTTGAAAAGAATGCACATGGCAAACAAAACATTCTGTTTTAAGGAGGCAGTAGAGCTCAGAGGCTAAGAGCTACGTTTGACTGATAACTCTGTGACTTATTAATTTTGTGACTTTGTAATTTGATTGAAGTAGTCAGTCCAGTCTGAAAGAACATTTTGACTTTCCCCCAATATACTCAATTGTGGTTTCACATTGTAGAAATAGTCTTATTCCTTTAAATAGATATAAGTTTAAAAGAAATTTTCTGCCCAAAATATGATTACCCTAAAGCAACGATTTGTGGCAAATTTTGTATGCTTCTTCTCTTAGAGAAATTGATAGTGTCCAAATCTAATCCATTTATTGATAAGGCAATTTTTTACACATAAGTGGCTGTACATTAACTGAAAAAAATCCCAATAGAATAGATTCTGAGAAAGCATGTGTAATTTTCTTTAAATTATGTCAAAATTGTCTCTAATACTAGCAGATCGTAAGAAGAGAAAATGTGTGTGTGTGTTTACATTTAGGAAGCTGAATAAAATATGTTTAAATGTTAGATTGGAGCTCAATCTTAAAAATTTAATGATGTTTTTCTTTATAGTCATGCAGAAGGCACTGGGGCAATACTAACTGTTATGGTTAATTTTATGTATCAACTGGACTGGGCCACAGGATATCCAGATATTTGGTCAAACATTATTCTGGGTGTTTTCTGTGAGGTTGGTTTTGGATGCAATTAACATACAAATCTGTAGACTGAATGAAATAGTAGTGTCTGTGTCCCTCCTTAGTGTCTGTGGCCTGAAAGGAAGAAGAAGACTGACTTTCCACCAAGTAAAAGAGAATTCTTTCTGCCTGATGGCCTTCGAACTGGGAAATCGGATTTTTTTTTTCCCTGCCTTTGGACTAGAACTGAAACACTTGGCTCTTCCAGGATTTCAAGCCTGTGAGCCTTCAGACTAGAACTTACACCATCAGCTCTCCTTTGGACTCAGACTAGAAATACACCATTGGCAGTCCTGGGTCTTCGGCTTGCCAACTCACTCTGCAGACCTTGGGAAATGTCAGCATCAGTAATCATGTGAGCCAATTCCTTATCATCAATCTCTCTCTATCCATAACTATATATCTATGTATCTATATCTATCTATATATTTTCTTTTCTCCTGTTAGTTCTGTTTCTCTGGAGAACCCTGACTAATGCAGTATATTTCTTCATTTATTATTAATATGAAGAAAAATATTTTCTCCCAAGCTCATGTTTTTAACCAGAACATGTGCCTATAAAATGAAACAGCTAAATATAGGAAGCCTAGATACCCAAACTTTCATTAACTTTTACCTCTTTAATAATGTTTTCTACGGAGGACTACACATGTTCTAGAATTATTTATTTGCAACTTCCTGGTAGGTATTGCAGAACAGATGCTCTGTCTACCTTGAATCCATGACCTGGGTTTAAATCCCAGATCTGCTGATGATATGCTATGAGATCCTGGACAAGCCTCTTTAAATAGACTCACAGTAGTTCCCACACGTTTAAAAATGGAGATTTAAAAATTGTACCCCTGCAGAGTTATTGGGAAGATGAGGTAAATCGATGTACATACAGTCGGCACTGATAGTACCTGGCCTATCTCCAAGTTTCTGGTGCTTTGGAACATTCCGAAGATTGCCCTTGGGCTGTGAAACTGACATGCCAGTTTGAAGAACTAGAGGTGCCTGGGAGTTTTATCTCCTCTGCTGGGGGTAGCCTGAAGGCAAGGACTGATTGATGCCTGAGGACAAAAGTCCAGCTTCTTTGCCAGAGGTGGAATAAACTCCAATGTAATTTATTGTCTAGTGTTTCCCTTGGGAGCAGGCTGAGGCTGAGACTTCACCTGAAATTGCACCCTTGTGGTGCTTCTTTTCCTTTCCTGTCCTGCTTCCTTCTCTACCTTACTCTTTTCTCCTGGGAGCCCTTCTTTAATACATCACATGTATTCAAATCCTTGACTCAGAGTCAGCTTCTGAGAGAACCTGACCTAGGACAGTCTGTGAGTTAAAGTGCTTTGAAAACTATAAATAGGGGGACCATATGTCCTGATTTGCCTGTGATAGTCCTGCTATATGCCCGTCATCCTGGTATACTTACTAATATCACCTCCTTTCACAAGGAAAAAGATAAATTTTATGGTTACCTTTAGTATAAAGCACTCCAGAGATGCTTGAAAAATAGGAAGTTAAAATAATGATAATGATTAAACTCAAACAACTAATTCACCTAATTTCTTCTCAGTGAAGTGTTTGGCTAAATTGCCATCATCATTTCAAGACGAGTACTGTGACTTTTCTAAAATAACATTCAGAACATGACGTGCTTTTTATTACCTATAGGACGGATATGAGAATATGCGTTCAAAGTTAATATTGGTAAAATTACTTAATAGCAAAATTACTTAAAGACTTTAAAAAATAGCACAGATTCCAATGAATCATCACTGAAGCTATATATTCTGTGTACAATGAAACCTATGTAAAAGAAAAAAGTCATCAGCAACAACATAGCTATGCTATTTTTTTTTTTTCTATTCTCAACACTCTCAAGTTGAACTTATCAGTAGTTCTTCTGGTGCTTTAAAGCCTTGGGCTATTCCCGCAAGAGAATACAAAGTCCATTTTTGAGGCAGGCCAAGGTCTGGAGTCTCTGTGAATGTTTGTTTTGCCAGCTGGCGGGGCTGAATTGGCAACTGAGATTTTAACAGTGTTCAAGATAGGCTTTTATTAGTTGGGAAATATGAGCGGCTTTTATTAGTTGGGAAAATTTTGAGAACTTTATTAGTTGGGAAATATGATCAGCTTTTATTAGTTGGGAAAATTTTGAGACCTATCAATGCGCAAGGCAAAGGAATTCTTCCTGTACAATGAATATGGCCACATCAGGTGGCAAATAGGTTTAACTGCTGCCAGAAGTGTGTGTGTTTCCAGGAAATATAAATGATTGGTAGTCCTCAAGCAATTGAGGAATGAGTTTAGAAATCACAATTCTGCCTTGACCCAGCCAATGGCAAAGAGATGCATTTTCTGAAACTGATACTTCAAATTCTATCTTGTGAGCATGTATTTATGCTTATCCATATTTGATTTGTACATACACAGTAGCCCATCCATTATGTTTCCAGTTTCAGGCCTTCTGAAAATAATATTCATGTGTACCTAAGTTGATATATCAACATTTTCCCACTTGATGGACCGAGTCAAGGGTAAATTGTGATTCTTTCAAATTGTTATAAAGATCTAGGGTAGGCTGATTAGTAGAATTTCCTGTCATTTAACCATGATATTCTAAATTACATTAAGGCAGATTACCTAAGTGTCTTTTCTATAATAATTTGTGCTAAGTATTTTTAAGAAAACTATTGCAATTAAGTATGGAAAAGAAGCCTTATTATGTCCTCTCTAGTGATTATCAGCCTCAATATAGTTCACATTGTGACTTACTTATATGGTATTTACTCATTCAAAAGGTCCTTCAACATTTATGTAATGATCACATACTATGACATGGGCAATAAGCTGGGGCTATAGCAGTGACTGTGACAGACACAGTTCCTGTGCTTATGGAGCTCAGTCAACAAAATATGTCCAAAAAAGCTTTTGCCCTGTGATTATGCTTGGTTGAAGTGTGCATGTGTGTGTGTGTCTGTGTGTGTGTATTACATTTAGGGGAGTTATTTTCGATTAAAATTATGATCAGACCAACTTATGAAATTATAATTGCACAATATTTTCTCTTGTGCAGAGAATATTAATAAGTCCTGGCCCCAGGGTGGTGTTCTGATAGAAGAGCTAGTGTTTTATTCACTGCAAACAAGCTTGCTTTTAGCCTTACATCTCCAGTGTAGACTATGTTAGTAAGAAATTTAAAAACATCGGCATCATGAGCTGAGACAATGCTCATCTCACAAGTAAAGCTCTTCCTTCTCAATCTATGTGGAAGGCACTTGAATTCCAAAACACTGGAATAAAAAATTATCAGCCTGATTATTAAATCAATCCCTGATTGGATAATGAAAAAATATTATTGTTACAGTTACCAGACGATGTTACAATTGGAAGAATCTGCGTAAAGTGTGCACAATGCCTCTCTGTATTCTCTATTTTTTTTTTTTTTGAGATGGAATCTCGCTCTGTTGCCCAGGCTTCAATGCAGTGGTGTGATCTTGGCTCACTGCAAACTCCACCTCCTGGGTTCAAGTGATTCTCCTGCCTCAGCCTCCCATGTAGCTGGGATTACAGGTGCGTGCCACTATGCCTGGCTAATTTTTTGTATTTTTAGTAGAGACGGGGTTTCACCATGTTAGCCAGGCTGGTCTCGAACTCCTGACCTCAAGTATTCCGCCCACCTTGGCCTCCCAAAGTTCTGGGATTACAGGCCTGAGCCACCACACCCAGACTCTCTCTGTATCTTCCTTATAACCATATATGAATAAACAATCGTCACACAATAAAAAGTATATAAGCTAGTAACTGGAGTGAAAAGGTCTCATCATTTGTTCCCTCAAAGCTACATCCTATTTTTGCAGATGACAGCATGTAAGAACAATAGCGATGAGTACAATTTTTTTCAGCAGTTTGTATATAAAAGCCATGATTATCAGGACATATAACTCAAGAGCTATACTTGTAGTATACGAAATAATAGCTTTATTTTAAATGGAAACATATTTCTTAAGAGCATATTCTTTGAAACCACAAATGCCACGTAACTCATTTGGTTACACTCTAGAGACTGAGATAGCGAATTTACTCCTTGCTTACTTTATATTTATACTAATTCCTGACCACAGATCCCCCATCCTCCCTCCTTCTTTGTCAGTTGTCTCACAAATGTGTGCTTTTAATCATGAGAAAATGAGGAGGACAATGAGGAAGGAGCAGAGCTTCAAACCTTGGAGTATCTGGAGTGTTGCCTTTATTTGTGTAGAACAATTCTACTAAAAGAAATCCTTGAACAGAAACTTAGTGGTTACACCTGCAATATTGTCGTCAGAGAACAGAACTGAGATTTCTGCTTCTAAAAGGGTATCTATAAACTGGTATTTCCTTAGTCTCCCAAGTGAAACAGCCATAAAACGCAAGAGAATCAGGTGATCCAGTACAAAAGAGACATTAAGTAAAGGTTTGCTGAGTTAATTATTGTTACATAAAAGACTAGGTAGAAAAGAATCAGCCATTCTACTAAATAAGCTTGGTGGAGCTTATATTTCAGTGAATTGAGATAAACAATATGCAAGTTAATGAATAAACTAGATAGTATCAGATAATAAAATGAATGATGGCATTGACGGTAGCTACTTTAGATTTTTAGGGAAATTTCTCTCAGAAAGTACCTGAGATACTTACTCAGATACTTTAAATTATGTGAAAATAGTATCATTTAGCAGAAGTATCATTTAGCAGAAACCTAAATGGTGAAAAGGGAAAAAGCCATGTGAAAATGATGGGGAAAGAAAACTACAGGCATGGGGAATAGAAACTTCAAGTCCTTAGGACCAGAATGTGCTTAAGTAGTTTGAGAAATACCAAGACAATGGGGCTGTGGCACATTAAGCAAGAGGTAGTATAGCACCAGGTGATGCGGGACTTTGTAGTCTCTGGTGAAGAGTCTGGCTTTTATTCTGAAGTCAATGAAAAGCCATTGGTAAGTTATAAATAGAAAGATAACATCATCTGAATCGGCTTTTCTGTTAGGGATTGGAACACCTGTATGCATTTTCTTCATCGTTGAGGTTGCCAACTTCTCTTTGCTACCAGAAACCAAAACCGTGAAAGATGGGTATTCCCTACTCTTATGTGGGTAGTAGGCAGACACATTTAACAATATGGTTTCTCTGAGGGTACGGTATATTGGACAGACCCGACTTTGAGTTCTGGCTCTGGTATTTCCTAGCTGTGGAACCTTGGGAAAGCTACTTGACATTTCTGATTCTTCCGATTTTCCTCATCTCTAAAATGGAAATAATAATAACGTAGTTATTTTCTTGTAGTTGCTGTGAGGATTAAACAAATTAATGCACGAAAAGTGCTTAATAATATTCCTAAACATATTAGGTGTTCCATAAATGTTAATTATGTGATTTCTTTTGCAGATTATGGTATATAAACAAAAAGGTACCAAATGTATATGTAGTTAATATACATTTGAAGCAGTAGTTGGGATGTATATGTGTGTGAGAGGGAGGGAGAGAGAGAGAGATTGAGAGAGAGAGAGAGTAAGTATGTGTACTTGGGTTAAAAGCCATGCTTCACCAATTAGGAGCTCTAGGACCTTGGATGAGTTATTGACCCTCTGTCTACTTCAATTTTCCCACCTATAAAATAAGGTGATAATAGTGTCCTCCTACATTAGTTAGGATTAATTATGTTTGGCTTCACAAAACAGAAAATAAAAAATAATGGTGGTATTAAAAAAGAAGTTTATCTCTCACGTGAAAGAAATCTAGAGGCAGGAATTCCAGGAATAGCGTGGCATTTTTAAGATTAATAGGGACTCTGGGCCGGGCGTGGTGGCTCACGCCTGTAATCCCACCACTTTGGGAGTCCGAGGCAGGTGGATCACCTGAGGTCAGGAGTTCGAGACCATCCTGACCAATATGGTGAAACCCTGTCTTTAGTAAAAATACAAAAATTAGCCAGGTATGGTGGCACGTGCCTGTAATCCCAGCTACTTGGGAGGCTGAGACAGGAGAATCATTTGAACCTAGGAGGCAGAGTTTGCAGCGAGCTGAGATTGCGCCACTGCACTCCAGCCTGGGCAACAGAGCGAGACTCCATCTGGAAAGAAAAAATAAAATAAAATAAGATTACCAGGGACTCTGTCCCCTTCTGTCTTTATTCTCCACCACATTAGCACTTGGGCTTCCATCTTCATGTCACCTTATGGTCCAAGAAATTTGCTGAGGTTCCAGACACTTGGACTACATTCCATGCAGCATGGAGAAAAAATGGTAGGAAGGCAAAAAGGGCTCATCTCTGTTTTGAGACAGTCTTCTTTAAAAAGTCTGTCTTGAGGTCTGACATAATGATAATACTTTCAGTTATGTCTAATTGATCAGAACTTAGCATCAACCCATGTTGCTGCATGGGAGGCTAAAGAATGTTTAGTTGTTCACATTGCAACCTCAAATAAAGGTATTGCTTCTCTTTAAGAAGCAAAAAATAAGAATGAACATTTGACAGGCAGCAAGCAGGCATGGCCACACCTCCAAAAAGGATTGTTTTTAAAGTTACGTGAGGTAATGCAATAGTCCCGCCTTATCCATGTCTTCACTTTCCATGGTTTGAGTTATCCTGTTGTCAAACCAAGGTATGAGAATATTAAGTAGAAAATTCCAGAAACAAACAATGAATGAGTTTTACATTGCCTGCTGTTTTGAGTTGTGCGACGAAATTTCATGCCATCCCACTCCATCTCAACCTGGACGTGAATTCTATCCGAGTTCAGTATATCCACGCTGAAGACACTTCTCACTCATTAGTCACTTAGTAGTCATGTCAGCGATGAGATCCACTGCGGTAGTATCACAGAGCTTGTGTTCGAGTCACCCTTATTTCACTTAATAATGGCCTCAAAGCACAAGAGGAGTGATGCTGGCAATTCGAATATGCCACAGAGAGTCTGTCAAGTGCTTCTTTTAATTGAAAAGGTGACATTACTCAACTTAGTAAGGAAACAAAATTGTATGCTGAGGTTGCTAAGACCTATGGTAAGAATGAATCTTCTGTCCATGACATTGTGAAGAAGGAAAAAGTAATTTGTGCTGGTTTGGCTGACACATCTCAAACTGCAAAAGTTAGAGCATGGAGTATGATAATTGGTATTATAATATATTGTTATTGTTGTTCTGTTTTATTAATTATTGTGGCTATTCTTTCCTTTTTTTTTTTTTTTTTTTTTTGAGACGGAGTCTCTTTGTCACCCAGGCTGGAGTGCAGTGGTGTGATCTCAGCTCATTGCAACCTCCACCTCCCTGGTTCACGTGATTCTCCTGCCTCAGCCTCCCAAGTTGCTGGGACTACAGGTGTGTGCCACCACATCCAGTTAATTTTTGTATTTTTAGTAGAGATGGAGTTTCACCGTGTTGGCCAGGCTGGTCTCGAACTCCTGACCTCAGGTGATCCACCCATCTCGGCGTCCCAAAGTGCTGGGATTACAGACATGAGCCACCGCACCTGGCCTATTGTGGCTATTCTCTTACTGTACCTAATTTGTAAATTAAACTTTCCCATAGGTATGTATGGATAGAAAGAACAAAAAAAAACATTGTATATACAGGTTTCAGTACTATCTGCCATTTCAGGTATCCACTGGGGGTCTTGAAATATATCAGAACTACTGTATAATCAAAGCTGTTAGTTTAGTTCCTGACAGATGGTAAGTGCTTAATAAAGGGGATGGAATGGGTTTTTTGCCAAGAAACACTTCCACTAAAATCACTTAGATGAATAAAAGAACTATAAATGCTGTACTGTTTACAGAAAGACACTGCTCATCTTAAACGGTGCCACATTTTCACTGGATTTGGGTAGCCTTAAAAGGCTTCAGTTCAAAATCTCTGTAGCTTCATCCTTAATAAAACGCCCTTGGATTAATTGTGACAGTCTTTCTTCCTAAAGAGCCAGGTTGCTTTTTACCTCTAGTAGACTATAGTACTGGCAAAAACAGGAGAGCAGCAAGTCCTGACCCCCAAGTTCAACTGATATTTTAGATCTCTTACTCTTGCTAACTTTACTTGGAGTCAGCAACAATTGAGGTAACTGGCTACTTTTCAATAGATAATCTTTTAGAAGAATAAGGAAATAAAAACAAGGGTACAGAATCCTGGATTCCAGCAGGCATGATGAGCTAATAAGAATCTGTCACTTCTTTTCGTTTTGACAGGATTAACTTAACTGTTTCTAGAGCTGCCTCACTAGCATTGTTCATTTTAAGCAGGCACATAAATTAAAGGCACCATTAATATTGTGATTAAAAAGTAAGTTCTTGGAACTATATCCTGACTAAATGATTTATCATGAAGCCATTAGCTATTTCTTAATTTCATTAATGACAAAAGAGAAATGATGTCCCCAGACAAATTCAGTGACTATAATATGACCTCATAGGCATATAGAGGTACCTATATTCCTTGTGTCTTGATTTGAATAAATAGCAAAGAGAAAAGAAAGTTTTATTTGTAAATTGATTCATGTCCAGTCACTATTCCTAACCACATTAATGGGTGGCCTAGTCTAATTCAAATTCTCTTTTAAATATGTTGGATGACTCATCTCTCTTCTGAATTATGAGTTTGCCTCTTGAGACTTCTCTTTATACAATACACAGTTGTCAGATTCAGGAGTAGGATATCATAAATAAGCACCTCTTTTTGTCAGGTTTACTGGGGCAGAAATACACCATAAATATATTTTGCATGATTTTGAGCCATAGAAAAAAACATGATCCAGCCCAAAGTTGATTACATTTTAAGTATCTGAAGCATCTAATTTAGATGAAATGAGACAGTTATTGTCAAGGATTACATATCATCCGTCTATTACATGAAAGTATCTAGAAACTTGAAAGATACGTTTTGAAGGAGTCCAAGTGTCCTCCATTCTCCTGCAAGTGCAAAGACCCTTCCAAATATCTTCAATTTTTGTTTTTACATTTGATTTGATTTGTTGTGGTGATTTCCTGGAGCCAAATGAATGCTCAAATCCAGGTTTCTTTTTTTTTTCTTTCTCTTTTTTTTTTTTTTTTTTTTTTGAGACGGAGTCTCGCTCTGTCGCCCAAGCTGGAGTGCAGTGGCGCGATCTTGGCTCACTGCTGCAACCTCCACCTCCCAGGTTCAAGCAATTCTCCTGCCTCAGCCTCCTCAGTAGCTGGGATTACAGGCGCCCACCACCACGCCCAGCTAATTTTTGTATTTTCGGTAGAGACGGGGTTTCACCATGTTGGTCAGGCTGGTCTTGAACTCCTGACCTCCTGATCCACCTGCCTTGGCCTCCCAAAGTGCTGGGATTACAGGCGTGAGCCACCGCACCCGGCCAAATCCAGGTTTCTTTTTAAGCTTCTCTACTGTCTGTTCCTTCCCACTCTTCCTCACTCCTGGTCTCCATCGCAAGCGAATGAATGCAGGTATTCTCTTGAGTCAAACAGTTAAAATATTCACTAAGCACATTTCTAGAGAAAAATACTCTTCAGTAGTGATACTTTATATGCTTAAGAGAGTTGTTTCAAGTACCCTGAAGCACAGTAGAAGCTAGAATTTGGAAATCCTAGTTGCTGGATTAAAAAGCTATTGTGAGGCCTACTGTGAAACAGGAGGACTGGGTTTGTTGGGTTGAGGAGTGAGCTAAGCCTAGATGTGAAACAGGAGGATTTTGGGTTTGTCGGGTTGAGGAGTGAGCTAAGCCTAGATGTGAAACAGGAGGATTTTGGGTTCGTTGGGTTGAGGAGAGAGCTAAGCCTAGATGGGGTAACTTCCCAGAAAAGGTGTGCCCAGTGGTTGGCTTCCTCTGGCCCTCATCCACCTGTAGTTGATCTTTCTCTCTAGTTTTGCCCTCATTCTGCCTCCTACAGAAAGGGAAGAAAAAAATGTGCACAACCAATTTTTGAGCACATACTATGTGCCAGGACTTTTGCATCTTTATTTATTCCTTAGAGTTAACTCTGGGAAGTGAGACTAATCTTAACTAACCCCAATGCTGACCATCGTATGTTTCATTTCAATTTGTTAACTTTCTCTATTCTTCAGGTGTTTCTGTCCTCATTCCCTCTGGTTGTCTGCTTCTTCTTGGATCTGGGTCTCTGTTTGTTGCTCTATTCTTGTAATGTGTCAATGCTCCCTACTGATCTGTTTGCTATAGGATCATGGTGACCAGAAATAAACAAGCTTCAGCTACTTACACCTAGCTAGTCAGTACAACAATAATCTAATGTAGTGGTTTTTATTTTCATTTTCCCATTTACACAGCAGTACGTAGGTGTGAATTAGCCAGAGCAGGGAGTAGCACCATGCTGTTGGACGGGTCATTTGGAGGCAATCTTACAACTGGTTAGAGAGAAGAGACATGCCTAGGAGGCTGAAGTGAAAAACATGTGAAAGGGAAGACAAAATAATAACTGGAAATGACTTGTAACCAATGACTATTGAGGAGCCAGAGCTTGGCAGATGAGCTAGAAGAAATGGCTTTATCTGTGGTCTCATGCATAGGGCAATGGTATTTGAGAATGTAGCCAAAGGTTGAGAGATTGTCCAGTTCTGCACTCCAGTCAATGAATTACTACTGACAAACATTGTTTTATGTTAATTTAATGTCTGAGTATTTCTCAGTGTCAGGAATGCTTGCAATAATGTACAGCATGGGAACAAATGCTAGTTTGTTTAATACAAAAGACATAGGCTATAGTTTGGCTGTTTGTCCCCCTAAATCTCATGTTGAAATTTCATCCTCAGTGTTGGAGGTGGGGCCTGATGGGAGGTATTTGGGTAATGGGAAGTGTTTGCGTCATTAGTCAAGGATTCTAATGGGATCATTTATGAATAGATTAATGCTCTGGTGGGGGAAGAGTCGTGAGTGAGTTCTCTCTTTATTAGTTCCTGTAAGAGCTGGTTGGCTGGTTGTTAAAAAGAGCCTGGCGCCTCCCCATATCTCTCCTGCTTCCTCTCTCACCATGTGTTGTCCACACATTCTGCTCCCTTTGCCTTCCACCATGATTGGAAGCTGCCTGACACTCTCACTAGAAGCAGATGCTGGCACTATGTTTCTTGTACAGCCTGCAGAACTGTGAGCCAAATAAACCTCTTTATAAATTACCCAGCCTCAGGTGTTTGCTTATAACAACACAAATGGACTAAAACTACACATTTTTAAGAAAGCAAGCTATTCCTAATATCCATAGTCTGGGATACATTTTATCTACATACATGAAAGGAATATTTGAATCTGTGAAAAATTTCAATAATCCCATCTTTTATCTAGTAAGTTTGGATCAATGACTCCTAAAGCTAGAGTGATTGCTGCTTCCTGAACCATTTGCATTTTGTATTTTAAATAAATGCTACCACACTTTTTTTTTTGTCTCCAAGAAAAACATCTATAAAACCCTGCTATATAAAGAATTCCTAGGTTTTGCTAAGACCATTGACAAGCTGGTCAGAATAGGATCAAGGAAACAGCTAGATGTCAGTACTTGAAACCCAGATGTTCACAAAGGTACTTTTTGGCCCTACCTTTAACTCATGCTGTGCTAATTCTTCTAACAAAAATCTTTTGGAAGCAGTGAAACAGTGTGTGACTGAGAGCTTGATATTAAGACTCCCAGCTTTGCTATCCACTAGAGCAGGTTACATTATCTTTTGAAGCTTTTGGTTTTCCTTGCCTGTATAATGGGGACAGTAATAGTACTAACATATTTGTTTTTGAAATCAGTCTTAGAAATGAATCTCAGATCTGCCACATGCTATTTATTTATACTTGGGGAAGCTACTGTTTAATCTTAGTCTGCATCTTCACATGTAAAATGGGGAAATTAATAGAATAGTTGTCATAGGATTGTTGTGAGAATCCAGTGAAATGCTACATTTAAAACCTTAGCACAGAACCTGGCACAGAGAAAATATTCAATATATGGAGACTGTTCTCATTATTAATATTTAATTCCAACCCACTATATTACCACAGATAAAATATTTGTACGTGTGTTTTCTCATCTAGTATTCAGTCCCCCTGCCAAGTAAAAGATAAATGAGGAAAGGATTCGGATTAAAATACCCATTTTATAGATGAGGAAGCTGAAGCTCAGAGAGGTTAAGTGAGTTGCACGAAGTCCTACTAGTGACTAGCAAATGGCATGGCTGGAAAATCAACCTGTCTTCTGTCTCCAAATATTTTCACTGTTCCTACCTCTCTGTTATATGTAAAGTGCTGCCAAAAGACATGGAAAGAGGGAAGGAGAGAGAAGGAGAGACAGAGGGAGGGAGGGAGGGAGAGAGAAGACAGAGAGAGAGAAAGAAAAGAGAGAGAGAGAAGGTAGCTGCTGTCAGAGGACATCTTCTTTCATCTGCATCTCAATTATTCTTTTTTTTTTTTCAAAACAGCATAGGACTGTATTTAGAATTTCTCCCCAAGATAATTGGTAAATTATTCATGGAGTTAATGCTTCCTGTAGTTCCCAATCATAGTTTAAGTGAATACATATTGTGTATAATACTTTTTTGTGGCCTCAGATCTATATAAAGTTCATGGTCTGTAAAGTATTTAATTAACTTACCAGAACCTGTGAGTAAGTGGTCTGTGTTCTTAGCCTCCTGCTCGATCTTTTCCACCACCTTTAGTTCTATGTCTTCAAAAGAGGAAGAGCTTCTCTTAAGCAGCATCTCTGTCTAAAAGTAGGATTTATACTGGGGACATTTCTGAATAACATTTTAGGCAATGGTGTTGCAGGCAGGTCCTGGCACCCTATGAGTTATTTTGAACAGGACTACATTTATCTGATAAAATTTGCCAAAATGTAATTCACATAGCCGTTGCTATTTGTGGTGTGGCTGCTGTGAAAGAATAGCCATTGGAATCAGGAACATGCAAACCCAAACCCAGATTCCACACCCTGTTAACTGGGTGATCATGAACAGTTCCTTATGTTTCCAGAGCCTCAAGTTTTTCCTTCATGTAAAATATATGGCAATATCTGTCTCAAGGAGTTGTTGTGAGGCTTAAGAGACAAGTTGGATGCAGCAATGGCTTTCATGTTAAAGTATTTTAGGAGGCCTGATGGGATTTCCGGAAATTTACTTACAAGAGGGACTGAGAGGATTCCCATGGGTGAGACACCTACCTGAGGAAAGGTGGGAGGGATAGAAAATGAGACATATCACAAATTTGGCTGAGGGTCCTGAGTCTGTGCTGAAAGGAAGACAAGGAGTCTAAGGACAGCATTCACAGCCTGCCACTCAGACTGTCTCTGGACCAACTCCATGAACTCAGGTCTGAGCTTGTGACAGAGGTGACTATGAATGAATGCATAAAAACTAAAAGAATAATCTTAGATTTTGAAGACTTTGTAGAGATTTTATTATCAGTTCAGATGCTTAGCTATAAAAATAACAGAAAAAAACAACTCAACATGGCTTGGTTCCCAGTGGTTCTCAGACTGGAGCATGCATCAGCGTTTCTCCAGGACTTGTTAAAACCCAGAGTGCTGACCCCATCCACAAGAGTGTATAGAGTGGTTGTCGAGTGCAGCCTGAGAATTTGTATTTCTAACAGGATGATGCTGATACTTATTCTTTGAAAAATATTGGCTTAAACAATAAGAAGAATGGTTATGTCACACAACAAGGCATCTCAAGGAGAGGAAGCTGCATGCTTATTTGAGAGTTCAATCATGTTTTTGAGAGCACAGATTCTTTACAACTTTCACTCTGGCATTTTCTGTGTGGTGGCTTTGCCTTAGATTGGCTCTCTTCACAGATATAAGATAGATGTTGCTATAGGCATCATATCCAGGCAGAGTCCGGTGGAGGAAGAGGAGCTGTCTCTTTCTCAGTATTTCTCTTATTAGAAGAAACTTTCCAGGAAGTTCCTCAGCGCACCTCTCCTCATTGGCAGAATTGATTCATATCCTCAGTTTGAATCCAATTCTTAGCAAAGATAAGGGACCATGCTGTTAATTTAGGCACATCAGATTTTCCTCTGGAGCTGGAGAATCTTCTCTTTCCTGAATCACATTGTTGAGGAATGGCTACTTGGACAAAATCAGGACTCTACCAGTAAGGAAAGCAGTGACAAATGCTGTTGGTTATCCACATGATGATGCCTGCTGCAGAGATGTCAGCAATTTTGGGGTTGAGAGGAAGATACCATGGTCTATGACATCAAAATAGAAAATATTATTATTTACAGAAATTTGCAGCATCATCATTCTTCGCACCTTCATTTTACAGCAATAAACGGTGAGCTCTGGCAGATTAGCCCCTACTTTGGATATTGTCACAGGAGGCATCACTATGGGGAGCCAGTCTTACAAAATGACAATGCCTATGATAGCCCCAGGTTCCATTCGTCTGTATTTAATTTTGTTCATAACTAGGTTTAATAACTAATTGTTTAGAGTTTATCAAACCACACTATTCAGAACCCTAAAGCTTTCCTCAGAAGGCCAATATTCATGTGCGTGTGTGTGTGTGTATGTTTATGAAAGAGACAGAAAGATAAAAAGAGAAAGAAGAAGAAGAGGAGGAGGAGGAAGAAGAAGAAGAGGGAAGAAGAAGAAAGAAGAAGAAGAAGAAGAAAGAAGAAGAAGAAGAAGAAGAAGAAGAAGAAGAAGAAGAAGAAGAAGAAGAAGAAGAAGAAGAAAAGAAAGAAAGAAAGAAAGAGAGAGAGAGAGAAACAGAAGGCCAGTGGTCTGCCTTACCAGCCAGCCTTAAACAGATCAGCCATTTTTTTGTGTTAATCTTATAGGTCTTCGCAATAGAATTTCCTTTGAGGAAAGAAAGGGTTCCATGGCTTAAAAAAATTGAAAATTAGTAATTTTGTTTGTCTAATATAATTCTTGACCACTTGCTGCTTCAAATTTGAAGAGAAAGAGAAGGAAGAAGAGAAAGAGAAAGAGTGAGATCTTCAGCCACTAAGAAGAGACAGGAAAATAGTTAATGGTGCCTGGACATAAATATCATTTATCCAATAGCCACAAAAATAGCCTGTCATTTTACTTATAGTCATTAGTAGATTCCAGGAATGATAATAACAGTAACAACAACCAACATTTTCTGAACAGTAACTGCTAGGCCCTGCCCTAAAACCTTTGTAAGTAGTATCTCATGTCATTTTTGCACCATAATGATGAGACAGATTCTATTGTTAGTCCAGAGACACAAGAGGAGCTGTGAGTAAGCGTGAAAACTGGGAATAAACTCCAGCGGTCAGCTTCAGTAGTCCACACAACTACTCTATTCTGCGTCTTGTTGGGAGGTATTGATATTTCCAATTTATAGATATAGCAACAAAGATTCAAAGGTTAAGAAATTTTGCTAAGGTTACACAATATATGAGGAACAGAACTGGATTGGGATTTTAGTTTGTCGGACTTCAGAGCACCCCCTCCCTTCATTCATTCATTCACTCACTGAAAGAATATTTATTTAAGGTGCCAGAATCTCTCTTAGGCACAGCATATTATTTCTATTCTTAAATGAGGGTCTTAAGCCCCTTCTCTTGACTTGTCATTGGTTAGTGGGAAGGTAGAGCCAAGGGCATGGTGGGAGGCAACCTTCTTCTTAAGTGTATGCACCTTGACAAGAAATTTTATCATGCAGCAGAACTGAAGTGATTCTGAAACTGCATATATACGTGTTGAGGGAGAAGTATGTCTCTCAAAAAGATTTTGACCTGTTTAATATTTTTACTGGAATAAGGATTCTTCACTTTAAAACATAATTATTCTATTTAATATCTTTATATTTATATCACTGTTTTGGAGGCTACTGCTCCAATGTGCAGAATATGAGAATTTTCCTATTGACTCTATGCTCGCATAAATAATTTAAGAGGAACAATTTCTGGAAAGTCTAAACAGCTAAAGACACTGTCTTTGATCTCCATGTGTATATGTAGTCTTAACTTACTAAGCATTTTTCAGAAAATGTCAGCACTTACTGGTGGTTCTTTGTTCCCATAGCCCCTTGAGCAATCAAGACTATGCAAACAGAAAAATGCTGTTCTTGCTCATTTCTCTCCAGAAGCACCAGGAAAGTTTGGCCTCTTCAAAGAAAACTTAGAATGTAAATGGCAATCTCCAGAACTCTTTTTTTTCCTCTTGTAATCTTCAGGATATTTGCAATTTATTGAACCATTGACATTGCTTCCTTTATAATTTTATTGTTATAATTGTTGTTGGAGAGAGAGATTAAGTAAGACATAATTTGGGATATACCTAGGTAAACTTTCACATTTGTTCAGTTTAGTGAAACTGAATTCTGCTTTGGCAGCAGCGGGCCCCTGTGGTGCAGAAGTTTGTGGAAGGAGTGTTAGAATGCTGACTTGGGTTAAGGGAGAAAACTTTTGATGACCGCAAATGGCCACTCTTACCTTACATTTAACTAGTGAACAGATTTTGTCAGCTAGTCGGAATTTGAGGGTTTGTATGAATAAAATCCAACAAGATAATGAGTGCAGAAGCGAAATATAGTTATTATTTTCATACATAGTCTTGTTCAAATCTATGATGTCTTTATTTTGAAACTAATCAAATATGACTAAGAGTGGAATTTGGTATGGGAGACGGATTCTAAGGTGCTCCCTAACTACCCAGCCCTCCTGCTCTTCATTCCCATATAATCACACCCCATAAATGTGGGTGGGACCTGTGACTTGTTTCTAGCAAATGGACTGGGGTAACATGAAGGGATTTTGCACATACAATTAAGGTCCTTAATCAGTTTTTTTTACAGTTTATTAGTCTTATTGATATATAACAATTGTACACATTTATGAGGTGCACGTGATGTTTTGATACATGCATACAATGTGTGATGATCAAATCAATGTAATTGAGATATCCATCGCCTCAAACATTTCAAACATTTATTTTTTTGTATGTTGAGAACACACCAAATCTCTTCTAGCTATTTTGAAATATGTGATCAATTATTGATAACTATAGTCACTCTGCTGTGCTATTGAGAATTACAATTTATTCCTTCTATCTAACTGTACTTTTGTACTCATTAACCAATCTATCTTTATTCTCCTCACCTTCCTACACTTCTCAGCAGCTAGTAACCACCATTATACTCTTTTTTTTAAATTTTATTATTATTATACTTTAAGTTTTAGGGTACATGTGCACAACGTGCAGGTTTGTTACATATATATACATGTGCCATGTTCACGTGCTGAACCCATTAAGTCGTCATTTAGCATTAGATATATCTCCTAATGCTATCCCTCCCCCTCCACCCACCCCACAACAGTCCCCAGTGTGTGATGTTCCCCTTCCTGTGTCCATGTGTTCTCATTGTTCAATTCCCACCTATGAGTGAGAACATGCGGTGTTTGGTTTTTTGTCCTTGCGATAGTTTGCTGAGAATGATGGTTTCCAACCTAAATGTCCAACAACGATAGACTGGATTAAGAAAATGTGGCACATATACACCATGGAATACTATGCAGCTATAAAAAATGATGAGTTCATGTCCTTTGTAGGGACATGGATGAAACCACCATTATACTCTTAACCTCCGTGAGATCAACTTTTCTAGCTCTCACATATGAGTAAGAACATGAAGTATTTGTTTTTCTATGCCTGCCTTATTTTGCTTATCAGTTGGTTTTGAGTTCATAAAAAAAAAGATATTATCCTGTGTGTGCCTGGATTAATCACACAAAGGTCCTTAAAAAAGGACTGGGCCCCTCCCTAAGGTAAGAGGAACTCTCAAATGCTGGCCTTGAAAAGACAAGCTGCCATGTTGTTAAAGGAATCATGGAGAGAGCCACGGGGCAAAAAACCGTAGATGGCCTTTAGGAGCTGAGTAGTGCCCCGCCTCCCACCCCAGCCCCCATTAGCCATCAGCTAGGAAGAAAATGTGGACCTTAGTCCTACAGTAATAAGGAGATGATTTTTTGCAAATAACCTGAGGGAGCTTGTAGGCGGACCATTCCCCAGTTGAGCCTGTAATAAGCCCACAGCTCGAGCTGTGACCTGGATTGCAAACTGATGAGAATTGGAAGCGCAAGATCTAGCTAAATTATGTCTATAGGATGTCTGTGGAAACTGTAAGGTAATAAAAGTATTTTTAAGCCACCAAGTTATGGTTATTTTTTAGACAACAATAGAAAACCAATACACTTGACTTCAAGAGAGTAGATCCAGGATTTTCCTGGGTATTTATTCTAGGAAGATGCTTTGCTATCATGGGAAGACAAAAACTCTGGGTTAGATCACTGTGCATTATAGGGTCAGGAGTTTTATATTTACTGTTTTGAAAATAGATTGCAAATAGATATCCTCCATGTGCTGTTTTATTCCTAGCTTTGAAAACTACCCACTGTAATGCCCTTCCGTGGTGGCCAGTTTGCAGTTGGCAAACAATTGGTGTTAATCAGTTTATAGTTGAAAATGAAGCTATTTACTATATTGACTCCCTAGCTAGCCCAGATATCTCAGAAGTTCTCAATTATTTCTAGGTTTAAAGAAACCGTTCTTTCTCCTTTGCTCTCTACCACCATTTCCACCAATCTTGTTCAGGCTCTCATGCCTTTCTGACTTATTTCCCGACTTCTCCTTCCTCTCTGTCCTCTGCATTCTCCTTTTATTCCACATTACAGGTTTGGCTGCAAACTGCTTCGCTAGTCTCCTTTTGCTTCCACAGCCTGCCCCAGTCTCTTTAGCCATACTTAGCTGCATACACTCTGCCTTCTTACCATTCTATGTACAGGTGGCATCTTCTGCCAGAAATTCTCTGACTACCCATCCCTCTCCTTCATCTGCAAAACAGATGAAGGACACTGCTCAACTGTTCTCTCTCATCTAGTGTTTTTGATCCTCTCCTTCCTCCTTCTCCTTTCTCCTTTTCCCTTGAAGCTCCACCCACACAAGCAGGGTTAGTCAATACTTCCTCTCTGCTCCCACCAAAGTTAGCGCTTATTCCAGTATAAGCAGTTACTATGCTAGTATTATAATTTTTCTTTTTCTATGTCAAAAATCACTGCACCTCCCACTGACAGTGAACCCACCATCAAAGGTGCAAATCTTATCTTGTTCATCTCTGGATTCCATGTGTCCCGGCACAGTGATGAACACAACAGCAGCATTCTAAATCTGTCTATGTGATTGACTGAATAAAAAGTAAAATGTAGCATGTTTAGCTCCAAGGTGCAGCGTTGTCAAGCTGAATCCTAATAATGTGTGCAACGGACCCTGCCCCCTTGAAATTCTGCAGAGCTCAGGAATCACTAGAAAAATGAACAATGTACTTTACCAGATGCTTACAGAAAGCATTATCATGTTATTCCCTGTCTGCCACCCCTGTTTTAGCAGTAAAATATATGAAATGGGAGAAATTACGATCACAAGATGAAAGAGGAATCAGTGCTTTTGATCTTATCAGATTGATTTCAGCCCTCTCCTAAACCTCAAACTCTTCCCATCTTCCAGAGACCTAAGATCCCCTGTTAGCATGGATGCGTATCTACTTATTTTATGGCTTCCCCTATGAAGTATGAATCATAACAAATTCAATTCTGCTACTGAGAAATCCAGTTGTTCTCTTTCTGTATTATTCAGGTAAGATACCATCTGAAACTGAGAGAAGCATAAGGAAGCTTACAGCTCATTATCTAGTACCAGTTACATGTGGAGCACCATGCTAGGCCCAAGGGATGTAGAAATTTACATGATATTGTCCATGACTTTAGGGAGTCTACAGGGTGATCGGCAGAGAATGAAAAATAAATTAACGTTGCCAACACAGGGTGCTAAATGCTAGGGTGACTTGAAACCTGTGAGTAAATTGTAGTCCAGAGGAGCAGCATTTAACTCACACTGGGTTGGGCATTTGGGGAGGGGGGTGCGGATGTCAGAAAATTGAGGCACAGAGAGGGAAAGCAGTTTGTCCAAGGTCCCACAGTTGTGGCAGCACCAACTCTCTTGATGCCCATTCTAGATTCTTTTTGGTAATCTGCATTATTACAAGAAGCTGCATATTGTGATTTCATAGCTCCTTTGGAGAACACTGGGAATTGTAACTAGGGAATTATATTCAAATAAGTTAATTACAACCATGGAGTTCCTGGCACTTGGATGCCTTAGGAATGGATACTAGTAATTCAAGCAGTATGTCAAGGAGCTGACAGCTTTAGGGCTTGACCAAATACTGGCACAAACAGCTAAAAAACAAAGCTCCAACCTTGAGCCTGAGAGGATGAAATCACAGTTTTCAGGAAACTCATCAACTCCAAAGTGGAGCCTAAAATGAAATAACAAAGAGCAATTAATGCAACTTTGCACAATGCAGTTTCACTAGCCCTAACTTTCCTCTTTCTGCATTTTGAGTCTCCAGATCAACGAGCCAAGTACAGGCAGGGGGTGGGGACCAATGCCAAGGCCACAGGCTTTGGAGTAGTCAAGCCTGGATTAAAATCCTGGCTCTGACACTCACAGCATTATTGTTTTGCGTTAGTTACTTAATCTCTCTGTGCCTTAATTTCTCCATTTCAAGCAAGTATCTAATATAACAGAAATTCTATTTCTCAGTTAACATGGCAAATTTGATAAATGGAAGAGAAAATACATTGGCTACTGGGAAGCATGGTATTTGTGAAGAATCTGCTGGTTTAGATCCAGATTTTCGGTGTCTGACCACCACTGAGATAGAACTGAGATCCAATGCAGCTCCTTCTTGTTTCATTTCTACTGGGGTTCCCACGGTAGACATTATGAGGGGACTACACCCCAGGTCCTAGTCTGCTGACCTCATTCATCTAGAACAAAGCTGAGTGGTTGGAAGGAAAAATAAAAAGCCCTAAAACTGAGTGGCATTAAGGATAATAGCTGTCCCAGGACGTGCTGCTCCCCACAAGCCTTCACAATGCGGAGTTGAACCCAGGTCCATAGGACTACAAAACCCAGGTTCTTAATCACTAGACTGACCCACATACTGCTGCTGGTAGTCACAGAATGAAAGAACTTTAAAAATATTTCACAGGCAAACAGTGACGAATCATTAAGAAAAGTTTCATTGCTTCAGATTTTTTATTTACCAGGGCAAGTTCATTTAAAAATGATCAAATGTTATTTAAAGAAAAAATTGGAAACAAAACAAGAAGAATACAAAGGATCTAAGCGCTAATCCTGGCTCTGTAAAAAAGTGGTCCTAGTGGCCTTGAGCAGGTTCCTTTCTTTCTCTGGGTATCAGTTTACCCATCTGTACCAAGAGAGAAATGAATAGACTTGCTCAGTTCTTCTCCACCTTTAATGTGCACATGAAATGCAAATTCTGATTCAGCATGTCTGGAGTAGGGTCTGAGATTCAGAATTGCTAAATCTCTTAGGGGATGACAATGATGTTGGTCTAGAGAACAGATTTCTTTAAGGGGCTAGATCAACTCAGATTCAACAATAAAGCCCAAGTATTACAGTAAATCCCAAATTGTTAGGCAAACAAAGAGTGACTCTTGATTTTCTTTTATTGGACAGTGAAGTTTTTCCGGCTGTAGCTTGTATTGCTCACACTTGACCCTTTGTGTCTCAAAAACATTTCAAGCCCCTGGGGTATGGATCTTGCAGACTTTGGCATGGCCCATGTGAGGCTGTCCCAGTTATAACCGTGAGAAAAGATGGAAGGGGATGGCTGACTTGGAAAGCTGACAGCTCTGTGTATGATGAGTGTCCTGAATTTCCTGGGATGAACTGTGTTCTCTACTCTGCCTGTTGGCTCAAAACCCATCTTTACCTGTGGCACCACAAAGTACTGCTGGATGTATTGTCAATTGCACCACACCAACAGCCCACAGGGAGAGTTTATGGTAGGAGAAGTCAGTACCTGCTTTCCCTGTGGCAATCACGTGTATTATTTTTCCACTTACTCCATTGGCAGAGTCAGAGGGCAATATCTGGGCCCTTTCTCCTTTCAGTGCAGCAGGCCATGCAGCCCTGTTCTTATCCTCCTCAGACTGTGGTTTTTCTTTCCCTGGCAAGAATCATTTTAGGTAGTTGAACTATCTACCAGGAAAATAAGAATTTTGTTCATGTAAACCTTCAATTTCTGAACTCTGAGGGCTGGGACTCGCCCTCCTCAGTGGTGGTCAGACACTGAAAATTTGGATCTCAACTAGCAGATTCTTCACCATTGTTTCAGAAAGCGTAGAATGATGTTTTAGTTGCCTTTTGCTACTGTAACGCATTACCACAAATTTTATGGCTTAAACAATACACACTTACTATCTTACAGTCCTGAAGATCAGCAGTATCATTGGGCTAAAATCAAGGTGTTAGCAGGGCCATTTTCCTTCTGGAGGCTCTAGGGGAAAATTTGTTGCTTTGCCTTTTCCAGCTTCTAGAGGCTGCTTGCATTCTTTGGCTTACAGCCTCTTCCCCCATCTTCAAAGCTTTCAGTGGAGAATCAAATCCTTCTCTTATTGTATCACTCTGATTTCATCTTCTTCCTCTCTCTTCCACTTTCAAGGACACTTGTGGTTACGTTGGGCCCATCTTGAGAATAATTTTAAAAATATCCAAATCTCATGGGCTCAGATCTTTAATTTAGTCACAACTGCAAAATCTCCTTTGCCATGCAGGATAACATGTTCACAGGTTCCAGGGTTTAGAATGTGGAAATCTTTGGAGACCATTATTCACTCACATCTTCACCTTCTCAAGTTGGTCATGTGTCCCAGGCCTACACAAATCAGCAAAAATCATTCTCCTGACCACAGTGATTGGTTAAGAGTTGGACATAAGACCATAGACAGGTCAATTAGAATGAATATCAGTACTTCAGCAGGATATGATGGGGCGGAGTTGGATAGGGCAAAGTTACACTCTTTAGGCCAATGGTAGTGATTCAGAGATGAAAGTTATTATGGTGAATATAATGATGCCCTTGCATCCTCACCATTTACTATGGCTCCTTCACAAATACGATGCTTTCCAGTAGCCAATGTATTTTCTCTTCCATTTATCGAATTTGCCATGTTAACTGAGGAAATGGAATTTCTGTTATATTAGTTGCTTGTTTGAAATTACCATTTACAATTAGTAAGCTGTGAAGTTGGAATTTAGGTTTGTATCCTCTAACTCTGAATCTTTCTACCACATTGACTGCACTGAACACCACACGATTAAAGCAAAAAAGGCCTACATTACATTTGACATTTGTTTAGAGAAACAATCAGGAGTGAGGTTGCAAGTGGAGAGTGTACTCTTGGTCATCTTTAAGGCAATGTTGACCTGGAGTGTCTGTTCTCCTTCCAATAATCAGGGACACTGTGCTGCATTTGTCCTGCCAAAGAATCTTGAGATATTTGGTTTAGCTTTGATCAGGAACCATTAACTATAATTTAGGCATAAGAGCCTACCATTAAGTCAGCTCCTGATTAAACCTTGTATTGGATACATTCATCTATTATATTATACAATCTTAGCAACCTAGCCTGTATTATTGTCATAATCATCATCCTCATCATTATTGTTATCCCTCCTTCAAAGATGAGGAACACAAGGCTCAGAGGGTTTAAATCTCTTTCCCAAGCTAAGATTCAAATGCATGCGGTGTAATTGCAGAGCCTGCTTTCTTCAGAATAGTTAACCATGAATGCAGCATTTAGAGGCACTCAGCATTGTTTCCTCAGCATTTATCACAGAGAGATAATAAATCTATATCTGATTCTGAATTTTAAAACATTTTTGCTACTTTCTACTTGTCATAATCCATTTGTTGTTTGCTTTTCTAAACAACATAGGTCCTCTCTCATGACCAAGGTTGTCATGATTTCTTCGTGACAAAATTTGCTTCGAGGTTATTTTTCATCTCTTTGAGCAGCCTTTGTATTAACAATATACTGCATCTTGCTTAATCTGTATTGACTACCTGAGTGTTTTGGAAATCCTTCGTTTGGGAGAGAGCAATTTACATAAGACAGCCCACTTTAACTTGGCTTTTTCTCTCTGTTTATCTTACCCATATGGTCTTCTCAGGTATTGATCTCATCTGTGCTGATTATTGAAGGAACTGATGTAAACTCAAGATAGCAAATGCTGCAATTCTGAGATGCAAATCCATTGTTTTCAGTGAAGGAGACTGGGACTGTTGTAGTCACCTACCTCCTCGGCATAATCTAGATACCGGGGGATGGCCTGTTCCCATGCACCTTTGCCTTGGGCACCTGACTGCACCTCACTTTTTCCATTTAAATGTCTACCTTGAAGGAGACAATCTCTAAACTCCTTTCCAGCACTAAAATTAAAATCTTTTCATTTTAATCCTCACATTCTTCTACTGCTGTGGGCCCCAGGAATTTAGCTTGATTATAGAACAGTGGTCTGGCAAGAGGCAGCCAGAGAGCCACTCTCTGCTTGCCACCCTTAGAAAGGAGTTAGAGTGGCGCATCAGTCCCTGTGGTAGCAGTTCAGTGACACCAGGGAGCAAGGAGAAACCCAATTATGGGAACCGGGGCTTACTGGGTGGGGAGATGTGTGCTTCGTGAGTGGGGTGGGGGCAGTAACTCAGGGGCCCAGAAGTCAGCACTGGGAATGAGACCAAAGTCCCCATTGAAAGGATGTGGGAAGAGATACACGTGCATTGTTTCTCCTCTGTTATAAAGACCTGTATGCAAACTGAATGGGACCAAACTGTCAGGTCCAGGCAAAAGTGAGCACAGATGAGAGAAGCTGAAAATGCCAGAGCAGGGTAAGAAGTCACATGACTTCTGCGTGAGCCACAATCAAACTGACTTTTTTTATTCTCAATGTTTGTTTCATGTTTACTTCATTATATCAATCATGGAACATCACCAGTCCATTGTCTGGTAATGTTATGGCTCTCCCCTGTGTACCGTGATTATCTTTGAACTGTTTTTGAATCACTGGATTCTTGAATTTTATTGATTATGGTTTTTAAATTATACAAAGCTAAATTTCCTGTTAGGAGGCTATAAATTAGAGTGGTTAAGAGGCTCTGGAATCTCCAGTCCTGGATTCAAATTGCAGCACTGCCACTTGGCTATTATGTGACAGCCGGTCACCTCACCTCACTGGGTCTCCAATTCCTCATGCATGAAATGAAGATAATAATAATACGGCAGCTCCAGGTTGTTGCATTACATAAGAAAATATGCCTAGCACATTAAAAACATTAGGGCGTGGTGGCTCATGCCTGTAATTCCAGCACTTTGGAAGACTGAGGCAGGTGGATTGCTTGAGCCGAGGAGTTCGAGATCAGCCTTCACAATATGGAAAACCCATTTCTACAAAAAGTAAAATAAAAACTAATAAATATATAAATAATTCTATCTATCCAAAAATTAGCGGAGTGTAGTAGCACACACCTGTAGTCCCAGCTACTTGGGAGGCTGAGGTGAGAGGTTTGCTTGAGCCTGGGAGGTGAAGGCTGCAGTGAGCCAACATCACACCACTGAAATCCAGCCTAGGTGACAGAGAGAGATCCTATCTCAAAATAAATAAATAAAATAAAATAGAAACTCCAGATACATGGTAGCTATCCTTATTATTGGTTTGTTTAGGATGTCTCCCACCCTAGTGTATGGCCATCTGTTTTCTGTATATGCATTTGAAATCAACTCAGTGTGTGGGTACTGATTTTTCACTTATAGTATGTGAAAACAATGATCATTTACCTTATTAGAAGATGGCATTCTTCATATGCTTTTTGAGCACCTGCCAAGGGCTAAGAGCCAAACCTTAGCTGAAGGTGATTAGAAAGCCCAGTAGGATATGCTAGAGCTGAGGGAATATGATGATCCATGTGACGATTAATCTTATGTGCCAACTTGACTGGACCATTGGATGCCCAGATATTTGGTCAAGCATTGTTCTGGATGTGTATGTGAAAGTATTTGTGGGGGAGATGAATATTTTAGTTTGTAGGCTGAGTAAAGTAGATTGTTCTCACTGACGTGGGTGGGCCTCACTCAATCTGTTGAAGATCTGAGTAGAACAAAACTCTGAGTAAGAGAGAATTCACTCTCCCTCTTCCTGACTGTCTTCGAGTTGGGATACTGGTTTCCTTCCTTCAGACTCAGATTCAGACTGGCACTTGTACCACTGACTCTCCTGCTTCTTAGACATTTGGACTCAGGCTGGAACTATGCCATGGAATCTCTTGGGTCCCCAGCTTGCCAACTGTAGAACTCAGGACTTCTCAGCCTCCACAATCACACAGTCTCATAATCAATCAATCAATCTTTCTGTCTATATGTATGGATATCTCTATCTCTATCTATATAGGTGTATCTACCTATCTTTCTCTCTCTCTCTCTCTCTCTCTATATATATATATATATATATTTTATTGAATATATCTAGATCTAGATAGATATATTATACAATATATAATATATGTAATATATCTCTCTAGATATCGACCTAACTATATCTCCTATTGCTTCTGTTTCTCTAGAGAATCCTTGCTAAGAAGGTCCAGGAAGAGGCCTCATGTCTGTTTGTAGATAATAATATATTTTTAGTGCTTTCTAGTCCTCCACTGAGACTTCTTAGTCAGGTTTAATTTTAAGGTACAAATAGAATAGAATTCCTTGGGTTGAGTACACAGAACCAAGACAATTTGTTATACCCTAATTGTTTAGTGACATAAACCAAATCGATGGACCTGGCAGAGACATTATCCTGAATGCCACCAATCTGTACCAATAAACAATGTCCACAGGTCCTAAAATTCAATCTAGTTTTGGAGAGTCTCTCTCAATTTTTGGAAATGTTGCAAGCCTGCAGACAGAACCGTCAACTCTCAGGCAAGGTCAGAAGCCTTAGAGAGTGTCTGAGGCAAGTAATATATCTCTTGACCACTGGAAAGGCACACAAATTGCTCAGATATTTCTATAGCAGAAAATTCTGAGGGAGAAATGCTTCTACAGAGACTCACCTTTTCTAGACAGAATAAGAGTCCCAGAGTATGTTCATAGTTAATGAATATTTTATGAGACTGTTACTTCTATGCACTTGCTCTGATGTCAAGTTTCCTTTAAATGTCTTGCATTTTCTCATCTTGTATTACCCTGAGTTCTGATGTCAAAAATAGAGTACCTTAGATGTGTAAGATGTGTCTTAGCAAGGCATGGTCATAAAGCTTGTTGAAAGTTTAATGGCAGAGGTGTGGGAAGTGGTGGAAACCTGAAATGGAATCAATGGTACCAGGAGACTGAGAACCTCTCACTACAGGGCCTGAGCTATATTATTCTTTGTACATCCACTCTCAAAGCACAAGATAGCAATTAATACAGATTGACACTGTCACTATCCTCGTAAACTGGATAGATTGATGCACCATACCTGATTAATTTACCCATCTTTCTCCTCAGTAGCCTGGAAGCTCTTTGAGAGAATCTTTGTATATTCAGCATGGAGTAAAGGAGGGCTAGATTCAAACTGAGGGGCACTGAGAGGAAGCAATCCTGGGAGTTTGGCAGATGCTCTTATTGTTGAGATGGAAGGTTTGGATCTGACCTTCTGGGCATGGGGTGGTCAGGGTTAGAGAAAGACTGTGCCTTTGGGTAGATGTGGTTGAAACTAAGTAGTGACTTAGTGACAAAGACAAATTCCAGTCATCTGATTCATCGCTAAAGTTTTTATTTAATAAATACTCGACTTGTACATGTGCAATTTAAGGAGTTGTCAGTCAACTGAAAATGGTAGCCGCTACCCAAGTCATTTAAGACAGAAACCTTGTCTTAGTGATTCCACCTCCTAAACATCACTTGAATAGAATTTCTTGCTCCCCATTTTCACTCCCTGCACCCTAATTTACACTCTCAGTGACCCCTACTGCCCTCCCTGTGTCCACTATGCTTGCTCTCACTTCACAATCCTTACTGCAGCAAGAGGTAACCTTTTTAACGGAAATCAAATCATTTCATTTCCCTGCTTCAGAAGCCTTAATGGATTCCCACTTACTACAGAATAAAGCCCTAAAGTGACTTCCTACAAGGTCCTTTCTGTTCTTGTCCTTGACTACCTCGATACTACTCCCTTCCTCCTGTCTTCCTCCTAGTCCCATATTCTAGCCACAAGGTACTACTTTACTACTTGTTATTTTCTTTTCTTTTTCTTTTTCATTTTTTTTTTTTTTTGAGATGGAGTCTTCCTCTGTCATCCAGGCTGGAGTCTGGATTGCAGTGGCACAATCTCGGCTTACTGCAAGCTCCGTCTCCCAGGTTTAAGTGATTCTCCTGCCTCAGCCTCCTGAGTGGCTGGGACTACAGGCATGCGCCACCACACCTGGCTAATTTTTTTATTTTTAGTAGAGACGGAGTTTCACCATGTTAGAAAGGCTGGCCTCGAACTACTGACCTCAGGCAATCCATCTGCCTCAGCCTCCCAAAGTGTTGGGATTACAGGCAAGAGCCACCATGCCCAACCTACTTGTTATTTTCTGACACTCTTCTGTGTCACGTTGTTTTTGCAAATGCTGAGATTTTATATATGAATTTAAAGTCTAGCTTCAACTCTCATCTCAAGCTCGTCTCCAGATGCCCCCACCCTCAGACATGTCCCCTGTTCTAGTCACACCCGGTTGACCAGACCAAGGATTTCTAAGAGCTCAGGACCTAGCAGAGGTCAAGATTTAAACAAATAATTAGACAATAATGCCAAAAAGGTTTTAGTAGAGGTAGGATCCAATTGCTGAGGAGTACAGGCGAGGTAGCTGTCAGTTTCCTCTGGTGTCTTCAACGAAAGTCACAGGAAACAGGCAGCCTTTGAACCTGGTCTTGAGCGATGATCAGGGTTTCTTCAGGCATTTCTAAGGTGCCGAGTATTGCTTGAAATCTGCTTTTTTTTTTTTTTTTTAAATATTGCAAGCATACTGCCTTTAATTGTGTTTCTATTGCTAATTTACCTAATCTTTGAAGAAAAGTTTGGTGTTACAGGTAACTTCTAAATTATCATCAGCTCCCAATTAGAGAAGATGAAATAAATGAGGCTTTTTTGCAGTGCAAATGTAATTGAGGAGGACAAAGGTCACCCAGGACGTGAACAGATTGCCAGAAGGAAACCTACTTATCTGGTCTTCTTTGCTTTCATTTTGCCTTGTTTCAGGTCACAATGACAATAATAGTGTTTTTTTCTTTTCTCATTGTATGTGTAGTGGGTTTCTAATGTGGTTATTTCCGCTGGATTCATTTTCACTCCTAGCTCTGCCATCCCCTTCCTCTGAGGCACACCCTTCTCCGGGAAGTCAGTTTCTTCATCTAAACAGTGAAGAAGACTAGCCGAATCTATGGTGTTCACCATGTGCCTCATAGATCCTGCTACAGGAAGCCCAGACAAACCCCTTTTGCACCTTAGTTTCAGTTAGAGAATCTGTTTTCTCTGCTGTGTTCACTCATGCTTCCTCTGGGGATGATTATGACTTGTTAGGTTTTTAACTTTAATTGTGGTATAAAGTTTATAAAGTCTATAGATGTTATATGTATACTCAATGATATTTCATAAAATTAACACACTCCTGTAGCCACTACCAAGATCAAGAGGCAGAACATTTTGATTGCCTTAGAAGTTTCCTCAAGCCTCTTCTGGGTCAAACTCCAGTGCCACCCACCCCCCTACAACCTGCTGCCCCTGAGGTAGCCACTATTCCAACTTGAATCACCATAATTTTGTAAGGATTATTGTTGAATTGAATATAAATGGAATGAATCATCATGCATTCATTTGCATCTGACTTCCTTTGCTCAACATAGTATCTGCAAGATTCAAATAAGTCACTTCCTATAGAAGTAATTCATTCTTTTTCATTGGTGAGTTTATTGCTCACGGTTCTGGAGGCTAGGAAGTTTATGATCATAGCACCAGTGGATTCGGTGTCTGGTTCGTTTTTCATAGATGATGATGTCTGTGTGTCCTCAAAAGGAGGAAGAGACAGACAGGTGCCCCTAAGCCTCTTTGATAAAGGCACTCGTCCCATTCAGGAGGGTAGAGCCCTCAGGACCTAACTACCTCCTAAAGGCTCCTGCTCTTAGTACTATTACATTGAAGATTAGGTTCCAACATATGAGTTTTGGAGGGACTCAAAATCTTCAGATCACAGCAGCAGGTAAACCAGGAATTCCAGAGTGCCCTGTGAGGGGATATTTGGGGATATAAGGAAATGAAAGTATCCTCTAGGAAACTGAGATCAAGACAAAGAGGCAGCCACAGGTGGAGATGTTGAAGAGGGGACAATTTGCTGTAACTCTGGGCTCCAACAGTGGATACCAGTACATTCATGCCTAAGACCACACTTCAGAGGCCACCCACAATTCTAGGTTGCAAACCATTCTAGCCACTCGGCATCAGAGACCAGCAAAGTTGTAGACAGCAACTCGCTTCCTTCTGTGATTCTCTAAGATCACTTATGCTATACCTCTCCATTTATTCCATCTAGATTCTTGCTATGCTCTGAATGTTTGGGTTCCCCTGACAAGTAAATTCATCTGTTGAAACTAATCCTCAGTGTGATGGTATTAAGAAGTGAGGCCTTTGGGAGGTGACTAGGTATCATGAGGGTGGGGCCCTCATGAAAAGGACTAGTGTCCTCATAAAAGAAGCCTGAGTTAGCTTGTTTGACCCTTATACCATGCGAGGATTCAGAAAGAAGGCATCATTTATGAGGAACAGGCCCTCCCTCGCCAGACCCTGAATCTGCTGGTGCCTTGATTTTAGACTTCACAGCCTCCAGAACTTGGAGAAATAAATCTTTGTTGTTGTTCATAAGCCACCGAGTCTATGGTATTTTGTTACTGCAGCCTGAATGGACTAAGACGGTGCCTGTTAAGTCCATTTGTTCTAGGGTGTACTTTAAGTCCATTGTTTCTTTGTTGACTTTCTGTCTTGATGATCTGTCTAGTACTGTCAATATTGAAATGCCCCACTGTGATTTTGTTGCTTTCTATCTTATTTCTTAGGTCTAGTAGTAATTGTGGTACAAAGGTACAAATCTGGGATCTCCAGTGTTAGGTGCATATAAATTTAGGATTATAATATCTTCTTGTTGGACAGATCCTTTTACCTTATATGTGCTTTTTGTCTTTTACAAATATTATTGCTTTAAAGTATGACATTTCCTAGGGAAGTTGCTTTGTGAAACAGCCTGGCCAATTAATGCACTTATGTATAAATTGGCAGAAAAGAAGTCTATATCTTTAAATTGGACTGGAATTCCAAAGTTAATGTGGCCCACATCCTTGACCTTAAACTTGTCTTGCTTCCAGTCATAAGGGAAAGGCTTTCAGTTTTTTTTTTTTCCTGTTCACTGTGATACTGGCTATAACTCTGTCATATATGGCTTTTATTATGTTGAGGTATGTTCTTCTTCTATACCCAGTTATTTGAAAATTTTTGTCACGAAGGGATGTCTACTTATTTTTAACACTTGTAGATGGGAAATCTGATGTCCTTACAAGTAAAGTGACATGTTCAAGATGAAACAGTCAATTAATGTTTGCAGCCAGGACCTAAAATCAGGGGCATTCCAATTTAAATTATGGAATGGTCTCAGATTACTAGATTGAGTTTAATCTAGCTTCTCCACCCAGTCAGCATGTGGAGGTGGTAAGGCCTCATTAGGGAGATCAGAGCAGTTTCAGGGAAATAAAGTATGTATTTTTCTGACATAAGAATAGCTACACCTGCTCACTTTTTGTTTCCATTTGTGTCAAATATCTTTTTCCAGTCCTTTACCTTAAATTTATATGGATCTTATGTGTTAGATGAGTATGGAAGACAGCAGATATTTAGTTTGTGGTTTTTTATCCATTCTGCCACTTTGCATCTTTTAAGTGGAGCACTTAGGCTGTTTACAGTCAATGTTAATATGAGATGTGGGGTGCTGTTCTATTTATCATGTTAGTTGTTACCTAAGTACTTTTTTTCCCCTTGCGTTATTGTTTTATAGGCCTTGTGAATTTTATGCTTTAAGGAGATTCTATTTTGGTGTGTATCGAGGTTTTGTTTGAAGATTTAGAACTCCTTTTAAACTTTCTTATAGTGGTGGTTTGGTAGTGGCAAATTCCCTCAGAATTTGTTTGCCTGAAGAAGATTTTATCTCTCCTTCATGTATGAAGGTTAGTTTTTCTGGATACAAAATTCTTGGCTGACATTTATTCTATTTAAGGAGTCTAAAGAGGACCACAGTTCCTTCTGTCTTGTAAGGTATCTGCTAAGAAGTCTTCTGTTAGTCTGATAGGTTTTCCTTTATAGGTTACTTGATGCTTTTGACTCACAGCTCTTAGAATTCTTTCTTTCATCTTGACTTTACATAGCCAGATGACTCCTTGCCTTGGTGATAACCTTTTTGCATTGAATTTCCCAGAATTTCTTTGAGCTTCTTGTATCCGGAAATCTAAATCTCCAGCAAGGCCGGGGAACTTTTCCTCAATTATTTTCTCAAATAAGTTTTCCCAACTTTTAGCCTTCTCTTCTCCCTTAAGAACACCAATTATTTTTAGGTTTGGCCATCTTACATAATCCCATATTTCCTAGAGACTTTGTTCATTTCTTTTGATTCTTTGTTCTTTATCTTTGTCTGATTGGGTTAATTCAGAAGCCTTGTCTTCAAGCTCTAAAATTCTTTCTTCTACTTGTTTGAGTCTATTGAAACTTTCCACTGCATTTTGTATTTCCCTAAATGTGTGTTTATAGGAGTTGTGATTGTTTTTTCTTTATGATATCTATCTCTCTGGAAAATTTTTCATTCATATCCTCACTTGCTCTTTTTAAATTTATTTATGTTGGTTTTCTCCTTTCTATGATATCTCTTTGAGTAGCTTAATAGTCAACCTTCTGAATTCTTTATTTGGTATTTCAAAGATATCCTCTTGGTTTGGATACATTGCTAGGGAACTAGTATGATCTTTTGGGGGTGTCATAGAACCTTGTTTTGTCATATTACCAGAATTACTTTTCTGATTTCTCCTCATTTGGATAGACTATTTCTTCAAATTGGTCTTGAATTTATTTTTGATTTGACTGTGTTTTTAAAAATATTTTTCCCTCTTATGGATGTGACTTTAATGTTTATAGTTTATTACTGCCTAATTTGATTTTTGGTGCTTTTAGAGGTGAAGACTCTGTATGAGTTCCTTGTTTATAGCAAGTCTTTGTGTGCTGGCTTTCTTAGATGCTGATGTGGTAGTTATATACTTGATGTGTGGGCAAGTGCACTGCCTCCTATCTGATTGGAATGCCAAGGATCATTGAAACATATCTCATTCACCTATGTTGTGCACTTCTTTATTTAATTGTTTGCTAATATTTTATCTACTGAGTTGATGGCTCAGGCTTCAGACCAGTAGGGGAGGTATCCCTGGGTAGGCACCAGTTGTAGTAAAAGCAGGTGGGTAGATACAATACCCAATGGTGGGCACAAGTCTCAGCCTTGAAGAACGTGCCTGGGGGAACTGTCAGTTAGATGCACTGAGGTGTCATCAGGGTGAAGGGTGGGAGCTACCTCAGCCCCCATGCCTGGCCAGCAGGAAAGGTATCCACCTCCCAGCCTCACTCTTGTCCCAGTGTTCTGTTTATTCAGATCAGACAGGCACCTCTTTTCATCTGAAAAAAGGTTGTTCTTCTGAGTAGAGAGGGATTGTGATTCTACCTCTCATGCAAGCATGAACCTGGGCAGGCCTCCTTTTATGGGGATGCAATCACCCTAAATTGTTCCAGGAAAGTTGTCTATAGGTGTATTCATGCTGAGCTCCCATGGGAAAAGCCCCAGTTGTGTCTGCAGTGATGGACAAGAAGGGAAAAAGGACCCCTTCTCCAAGACCATTCATGAGCACAAAGGCTGCCTGACGGGTGGGGTAGAGGTGCGGACTGCGTGCTGCACCCAATACTACAATTGTGTCTCTGCTGTAAGAAACTTCCCACCAGTGGAAAGATCTAGGACTCAATGCCTGCTGTCCAGATTCTTTTCTTCCATGGTTTGTTCCCTTGATGTTGTGTTCTTTCCCTTCTCCTAGAAGTAGGAGTTTCTGAGAACCAGACTACACTGATTGCTATTGCTCTTCTGGGTCTAGCCATAAAATGGGGCTGCCACAACCTGGGCTGGTGCTGGGAAATGTCTGCAAGGGATCCTGTGTTGTGACCTGTCTTCAGGTTTCCCAGCAGTGAGTACCTGCATAGCTGTCATGACTGATGTAGACTTTGTGAGAATCCTCGGTTGTAGATAAGCTTAGTGTCCTGGCTTTTTTGAATGCTGGTTATAATTGTAGTGAACTTGTCACACGGGCAGATTCAGGACCATGGTTTACCAGGATGTTGCAAGCAGTGGTGATAGCTGAGGTCACGCAGCCATTTTCTTTTTCCTGAGTGCAGTGTTACTCTACCTAGAGATCTGTAATGAACTATGTTGGTTGGCCTGCAGCCAGAAGGTGGTGCTTGCAAAAGAGTACCAGCTGTGGTAGTATTAATAGCAGTGGGATTCGAGCTTGCCCTAAGTTGCCCAGGGGGAGTATTCTGGTTTCTCTGACAATGGGCTGTGCTATAAAGCTCCCAGGTTTCTGACCTTTGTGTTAAGCTACTAGGGAAGGTAGAGGGACATAGCCAGGTGGGGCAGGGTAAGGTGGGTCTGCACCCTGACTCCTGTTGAGAGGGGCAAGCTGTGGACCCTGTGAGGGTCAGGAGTGGTTTTCAGGCTGCTGAGGTCATGTTCTGGAGGACAGTATAACTGCCTCTGCTGCATAGGAGTTTGCACAGGGAATGGGAAGTAGCAAGTGGCAATGAGCCTCACCCAGCTCCCATGCAGTTGGCAGGACAGATAGCACTCCTGCATTGCTCTGCTAACAGCACTGGATTAAGATCCAGGCAGTCTGCACATAGAATTCAGACCTGCCCCATGCCATAAGCTTTCCCAGCATAGACAACAGCTACTACTTTCAGGCCATAGCCTTCCCCATCTGCCTGCAAGGCCACAAGGCCGGGTGCCCAGCTCCTGTGCATGTGTCTGCAGCACACTTCCCACCTGCACCCCCTTCCCTCCCTCCACCCCAGTTCTGGTCAATGGAGTTTATCTCCACTTGAAGTTATATCACAAAATTCAGTTGGGAGCTTCTTTTACCCTATGACCCCTGCCTGAGCTAGTTGGCTGACTTCCCCAAGGTCCCCTGTGAGATATAATAAGAAATGACTTCGCTTGGTCCACCCTGGTGACTGAGAATGCCTGCAAGGCACTTCCCACTGCTGCTTCTACTGTTATATTTTTCGCTGTTCCCTAAATCAGTTCCAGCTCTGGGTAGGGTTAAGGCCTTCTCCCATGGTCTGGATTTTCAGATTCAGTGGGGATGTGTGTTCTGGAGGCAGACTCTCCCCCTCTTATACTCTGAGGACTTACAGTTTTTTGCCTGTCTCACAGAGTAAGCTGCAGGCTGCCACTTCTTTCAAAGGGTCTGTGGATTCTTTCAGTTTTCCTGTTAAGTTCCTGTGTGGCTTCTTGGAAAAAGGTTCACAGTGTGAATCTCTACACAGTATCCTGTCTTTCCAAGTTGGAGAGGCATGCTAATACTGCTTCCAATCCACCATCTTGAAAAAAAATACTTGGGTGATTTTTAATTACTCATAATTTAGACAATAAAGGATATCTTCTTGAGCTTTAGAAAAGGAAAGTCAATCAGAATAGGAGCTAGAGAGTATAGCCAAACTATACATTCTCAGAAACTAGTGTCTAATAACATCAGTGTAGGGTACCCAGAACTACTTCTTGCAGAATCTTTTGAAGTCCAGAGTCCAAGCTATATCCCAAGAGAAAATGATGGCATGTCTCAGCCTCATATTTTCTTTTTACATGACTGAAATACTGTAAACACTGGTCTCATTTGGGGAAAAATCTTTCTGTTTATCTCAATCCTCATCACACAGAAGTTCTATCAACAAGTATAGGTGGGCTCTGGCAATATTTCTTATCTTGAAAAAATACAGAAACATCCATTTTGGAAGCTTATTCTTAACTCTCCTATGCATTCTCAGCTTGAGTTTATTTTAATTTTTTACCATGTACTAGATTTTTTTATGTTTAAAATATATGAAATGTAGCTGTAAGCAGAGTTACAAATCCTAAGTGAATTGGATTACCATTATTTTAAGAAACTTTAAGTTTCTACTCCATTACTCTGATTTTCTAGATAAGACAAGTATAGGAAAATTATTTGCTTAGATTACAGAAGTAATTGGCAACAAGTTCTAGACTCATTTTAACAATTTTGTAGCTCTAGAGCAGTCTGATGTTAGGAAATGGGAGGAAAAGGGCTCATTCCTAAATCTCTGCACTGTCATCTCCAGCTGGCCAGAACCGGAAATGGCATGGGCCACAGCAAATCTGAAAAGAGAGTGAATCGTTGAAAGTCTATGAATAGATGAATTAATCTCTTCATTCCCCTTTTGTACCTTTATATGGTTTGTGGCCGGGCATTTACCTCCAAGGAAGTATTTTGACAGAAACTTTCCTAAAACCTCGGAACTAATGGTGAAGGAAGAACTAAGGCAGGTAGTTTAGGGACTATGTCTCCACATAAAGCCCTCTTCGTTTTGGAATTAGGAACCAATCAGTTCTCTGATTACTCACCCTAAAACCTACCAGTCCCAAATCTACCCATATGCAAGCCCAGTCAACCCTGACATTTTCTCATTATGTTATTTAAATGAACAACTAAGATTTTCTGTATATTTGAAGAAAGCCTGTAGCATGGCCAAGAAAGGTAAAGATGAAAGCAGAACTTACTCAGAAAGAAACAGAGGGAATTTAGAGATCATGAAAGAGCCTAAAAAAGCAAGCTAATTAGCATCCTAGAGAATATGTTTTGAAAATATGTCCACAGAATTTTTGATACTCTTCCCATTAATTTCTCTCACTTTGAATGTGCCCTGGACTTAGTGAATTATCTCCAGTGAGCAAATAGAATATGGCAGAAGTAATAGGATGTCCCTTGGAATATTAGGTTGTAAAAATACTAAGAGACTAGAGCTTCCATCTTGGGTTCTCTTTCTCTCTCCTTTCCTCCTTTTCCTCTCTTCTTCTTAATGCTTACTCCTCTAGGGGAAGCCAGCTGCCACGTCTTGAGGCATCCTTGGAAAGAAAAAAGCCAGCATCTATGTGTTGAGAAGGGCTCCATGTGGAGAGGACTGGGACTTGTCAGCAGTCACATGAGTGAGCTTGGAAGCACAGCTTCTGAGTCTTGCCAATAATCGTGTGTGAGCTTGGAACTGATCTTCAGTGAGATGACTGCAGCTTTGGTGGACGTCTTAATTGCATTTTTGTGAGAGACCCTGAGCCAGAACCACCCAGCTAAGTGGCTCCTGGATGTCTGGCACATGAACATTTGGAGATAATAAATGTTTGTTGTTTTAAACCAGTAAGTTTGGGGTATTAATATATATTTGTAGTGTTAAATCAAGTTTATCCTAAAGCTCCCTCCTTACATATTTAAGTTCGGCCTAAAGGTTTTCCTGTACATCATGAACTATAATAAGTGGAGGTGTAAACCGACCATAGCCCACGCCTGTGCCAATGACTGAGTTTTGGCCAATCAAACGTAGCCAACTGTTTGAACCATGTTCGAATAAGGCAAATGCCAAGCTGTAAGCAATCCAGTTGTTTCTGTACCTCACTTCCATTTCCTGTGCATCACTTTCCTTTTGCTGTCGGTTAAATCTTCTTCCACCATGTGGCTGTGCTGGAGTCTCTGTGAATCTGCTGTGATTCTGGGGGCTGTCCGATTGTGAATCATTCATTACTCAATTAAACTCCTTTAAATTTAAATTGGCTGAAGTTTTTCTCTTAACAGTAGAAAACAAATACAGAGTGGTTCA